>NW_027143987.1:0-43795 GCF_026170545.1 Melanerpes formicivorus
CCTAGCACCAAATCCAATTTGCCATCTGATCTAACTTCTGGAGGCAGTCAAAATGAGCCTTAGAATTCTTCCCTACCTTATTCCTGTGCTGAGATACAGGCTGCTCCAACCTGCTGTAAAATGCTTGATTTCGAGAGTGAGCGAAACTAATGAAAACATTGTTGGGGTAAAACCTAAAGGGAAAGACCTAGCACCAAATCCAATTTGCCATCTGATCTAACTTCTGGAGGCAGTCAAAATGAGCCTTAGAATTCTTCCCTACCTTATTCCTGTGCTGAGATACAGGCTGCTCCAACCTGCTGTAAAATGCTTGATTTCGAGAGTGAGCGAAACTAATGAAAACATTGTTGGGGTAAAACCTAAAGGGAAAGACCTAGCACCAAATCCAATTTGCCATCTGATCTAACTTCTGGAGGCAGTCAAAATGAGCCTTAGAATTCTTCCCTACCTTATTCCTGTGCTGAGATACAGGCTGCTCCAACCTGCTGTAAAATGCTTGATTTCGAGAGTGAGCGAAACTAATGAAAACATTGTTGGGGTAAAACCTAAAGGGAAAGACCTAGCACCAAATCCAATTTGCCATCTGATCTAACTTCTGGAGGCAGTCAAAATGAGCCTTAGAATTCTTCCCTACCTTATTCCTGTGCTGAGATACAGGCTGCTCCAACCTGCTGTAAAATGCTTGATTTCGAGAGTGAGCGAAACTAATGAAAACATTGTTGGGGTAAAACCTAAAGGGAAAGACCTAGCACCAAATCCAATTTGCCATCTGATCTAACTTCTGGAGGCAGTCAAAATGATCCTTAGAATTCTTCCCTACCTTATTCCTGTGCTGAGATACAGGCTGCTCCAACCTGCTGTAAAATGCTTGATTTCGAGAGTGAGCGAAACTAATGAAAACATTGTTGGGGTAAAACCTAAAGGGAAAGACCTAGCACCAAATCCAATTTGCCATCTGATCTAACTTCTGGAGGCAGTCAAAATGATCCTGTAGAATTCTTCCCTACCTTATTCCTGTGCTGAGATACAGGCTGCTCCAACCTGCTGTAAAATGCTTGATTTCGAGAGTGAGCGAAACTAATGAAAACATTGTTGGGGTAAAACCTAAAGGGAAAGACCTAGCACCAAATCCAATTTGCCATCTGATCTAACTTCTGGAGGCAGTCAAAATGAGCCTTAGAATTCTTCCCTACCTTATTCCTGTGCTGAGATACAGGCTGCTCCAACCTGCTGTAAAATGCTTGATTTCGAGAGTGAGCGAAACTAATGAAAACATTGTTGGGGTAAAACCTAAAGGGAAAGACCTAGCACCAAATCCAATTTGCCATCTGATCTAACTTCTGGAGGCAGTCAAAATGAGCCTTAGAATTCTTCCCTACCTTATTCCTGTGCTGAGATACAGGCTGCTCCAACCTGCTGTAAAATGCTTGATTTCGAGAGTGAGCGAAACTAATGAAAACATTGTTGGGGTAAAACCTAAAGGGAAAGACCTAGCACCAAATCCAATTTGCCATCTGATCTAACTTCTGGAGGCAGTCAAAATGAGCCTTAGAATTCTTCCCTACCTTATTCCTGTGCTGAGATACAGGCTGCTCCAACCTGCTGTAAAATGCTTGATTTCGAGAGTGAGCGAAACTAATGAAAACATTGTTGGGGTAAAACCTAAAGGGAAAGACCTAGCACCAAATCCAATTTGCCATCTGATCTAACTTCTGGAGGCAGTCAAAATGAGCCTTAGAATTCTTCCCTACCTTATTCCTGTGCTGAGATACAGGCTGCTCCAACCTGCTGTAAAATGCTTGATTTCGAGAGTGAGCGAAACTAATGAAAACATTGTTGGGGTAAAACCTAAAGGGAAAGACCTAGCACCAAATCCAATTTGCCATCTGATCTAACTTCTGGAGGCAGTCAAAATGAGCCTTAGAATTCTTCCCTACCTTATTCCTGTGCTGAGATACAGGCTGCTCCAACCTGCTGTAAAATGCTTGATTTCGAGAGTGAGCGAAACTAATGAAAACATTGTTGGGGTAAAACCTAAAGGGAAAGACCTAGCACCAAATCCAATTTGCCATCTGATCTAACTTCTGGAGGCAGTCAAAATGAGCCTTAGAATTCTTCCCTACCTTATTCCTGTGCTGAGATACAGGCTGCTCCAACCTGCTGTAAAATGCTTGATTTCGAGAGTGAGCGAAACTAATGAAAACATTGTTGGGGTAAAACCTAAAGGGAAAGACCTAGCACCAAATCCAATTTGCCATCTGATCTAACTTCTGGAGGCAGTCAAAATGATCCTTAGAATTCTTCCCTACCTTATTCCTGTGCTGAGATACAGGCTGCTCCAACCTGCTGTAAAATGCTTGATTTCGAGAGTGAGCGAAACTAATGAAAACATTGTTGGGGTAAAACCTAAAGGGAAAGACCTAGCACCAAATCCAATTTGCCATCTGATCTAACTTCTGGAGGCAGTCAAAATGATCCTTAGAATTCTTCCCTACCTTATTCCTGTGCTGAGATACAGGCTGCTCCAACCTGCTGTAAAATGCTTGATTTCGAGAGTGAGCGAAACTAATGAAAACATTGTTGGGGTAAAACCTAAAGGGAAAGACCTAGCACCAAATCCAATTTGCCATCTGATCTAACTTCTGGAGGCAGTCAAAATGAGCCTTAAGAATTCTTCCCTACCTTATTCCTGTGCTGAGATACAGGCTGCTCCAACCTGCTGTAAAATGCTTGATTTCGAGAGTGAGTGAAACTAATGAAAACATTGTTGGGGTAAAACCTAAAGGGAAAGACCTAGCACCAAATCCAATTTGCCATCTGATCTAACTTCTGGAGGCAGTCAAAATGATCCTTAGAATTCTTCCCTACCTTATTCCTGTGCTGAGATACAGGCTGCTCCAACCTGCTGTAAAATGCTTGATTTCGAGAGTGAGCGAAACTAATGAAAACATTGTTGGGGTAAAACCTAAAGGGAAAGACCTAGCACCAAATCCAATTTGCCATCTGATCTAACTTCTGGAGGCAGTCAAAATGATCCTTAGAATTCTTCCCTACCTTATTCCTGTGCTGAGATACAGGCTGCTCCAACCTGCTGTAAAATGCTTGATTTCGAGAGTGAGCGAAACTAATGAAAACATTGTTGGGGTAAAACCTAAAGGGAAAGACCTAGCACCAAATCCAATTTGCCATCTGATCTAACTTCTGGAGGCAGTCAAAATGATCCTTAGAATTCTTCCCCTACCTTATTCCTGTGCTGAGATACAGGCTGCTCCAACCCTGCTGTAAAATGCTTGATTTCGAGAGTGAGCGAAACTAATGAAAACATTGTTGGGGTAAAACCTAAAGGGAAAGACCTAGCACCAAATCCAATTTGCCATCTGATCTAACTTCTGGAGGCAGTCAAAATGATCCTTAGAATTCTTCCCTACCTTATTCCTGTGCTGAGATACAGGCTGCTCCAACCTGCTGTAAAATGCTTGATTTCGAGAGTGAGCGAAACTAATGAAAACCATTGTTGGGGTAAAACCTAAAGGGAAAGACCTAGCACCAAATCCAATTTGCCATCTGATCTAACTTCTGGAGGCAGTCAAAATGATCCTTAGAATTCTTCCCTACCTTATTCCTGTGCTGAGATACAGGCTGCTCCAACCTGCTGTAAAATGCTTGATTTCGAGAGTGAGCGAAACTAATGAAAACATTGTTGGGGTAAAACCTAAAGGGAAAGACCTAGCACCAAATCCAATTTGCCATCTGATCTAACTTCTGGAGGCAGTCAAAATGAGCCTTAGAATTCTTCCCTACCTTATTCCTGTGCTGAGATACAGGCTGCTCCAACCTGCTGTAAAATTGCTTGATTTCGAGAGTGAGCGAAACTAATGAAAACATTGTTGGGGTAAAACCTAAAGGGAAAGACCTAGCACCAAATCCAATTTGCCATCTGATCTAACTTCTGGAGGCAGTCAAAATGAGCCTTAGAATTCTTCCCTACCTTATTCCTGTGCTGAGATACAGGCTGCTCCAACCTGCTGTAAAATGCTTGATTTCGAGAGTGAGCGAAACTAATGAAAAACATTGTTGGGGTAAAACCTAAAGGGGAAAGACCTAGCACCAAATCCAATTTGCCATCTGATCTAAACTTCTGGAGGCAGTCAAAATGATCCTTAGAATTCTTCCCTACCTTATTCCTGTGCTGAGATACAGGCTGCTCCAACCTGCTGTAAAATGCTTGATTTCGAGAGTGAGCGAAACTAATGAAAACATTGTTGGGGTAAAACCTAAAGGGAAAGACCTAGCACCAAATCCAATTTGCCATCTGATCTAACTTCTGGAGGCAGTCAAAATGATCCTTAGAATTCTTCCCTACCTTATTCCTGTGCTGAGATTACAGGCTGCTCCAACCTGCTGTAAAATGCTTGATTTCGAGAGTGAGCGAAACTAATGAAAACATTGTTGGGGTAAAACCTAAAGGGAAAGACCTAGCACCAAATCCAATTTGCCATCTGATCTAACTTCTGGATGCAGTCAAAATGATCCTTAGAATTCTTCCCTACCTTATTCCTGTGCTGAGATACAGGCTGCTCCAACCTGCTGTAAAAATGCTTGATTTCGAGAGTGAGCGAAACTAATGAAAACATTGTTGGGGTAAAACCTAAAGGGAAAGACCTAGCACCAAATCCAATTTGCCATCTGATCTAACTTCTGGAGGCAGTCAAAATGAGCATTTGAATTCTTCCCTACCTTATTCCTGTGCTGAGATACAGGCTTGCTCCAACCTGCTGTATAATGCTTGATTTCGAGAGTGAGCGAAACTAATGAAAACATTGTTGGGGTAAAACCTAAAGGGAAAGACCTAGCCACCAAATCCAATTTGCCATCTGATCTAACTTCTGGAGGCAGTCAAAATGATCCTTAGAATTCTTCCCTACCTTATTCCTGTGCTGAGATACAGGCTGCTCCAACCTGCTGTAAAATGCTTGATTTCGAGAGTGAGCGAAACTAATGAAAACATTGTTGGGGGTAAAACCTAAAGGGAAAGACCTAGCACCAAATCCAATTTGCCATCTGATCTAACTTCTGGAGGCAGTCAAAATGATCCTTAGAATTCTTCCCTACCTTATTCCTGTGCTGAGATACAGGCTGCTCCAACCTGCTGTAAAATGCTTGATTTCGAGAGTGAGCGAAACTAATGAAAACATTGTTGGGGTAAAACCTAAAGGGAAAGACCTAGCACCAAATCCAATTTGCCATCTGATCTAACTTCTGGAGGCAGTCAAATGAGCCTTAGAATTCTTCCCTACCTTATTCCTGTGCTGAGATACAGGCTGCTCCAACCTGCTGTAAAATGCTTGATTTCGAGAGTGAGCGAAACTAATGAAAACATTGTTGGGGTAAAACCTAAAGGGAAAGACCTAGCACCAAATCCAATTTGCCATCTGATCTAACTTCTGGAGGCAGTCAAAATGATCCTTAGAATTCTTCCCTACCTTATTCCTGTGCTGAGATACAGGCTGCTCCAACCTGCTGTAAAATGCTTGATTTCGAGAGTGAGCGAAACTAATGAAAACATTGTTGGGGTAAAACCTAAAGGGAAAGACCTAGCACCAAATCCAATTTGCCATCTGATCTAACTTCTGGAGGCAGTCAAAATGATCCTTAGAATTCTTCCCTACCTTATTCCTGTGCTGAGATACAGGCTGCTCCAACCTGCTGTAAAATGCTTGATTTCGAGAGTGAGCGAAACTACTTGAAAACATTGTTGGGGTAAAACCTAAAGGGAAAGACCTATCACCAAACCTAATAATTGCCATCTGATCTAACTTCTGGAGGAAGTCAAAATGATCCTTAGAATTCTTCCCTACCTTATTCCTGTGCTGAGATACAGGCTGCTCCAACCTGCTGTAAAATGCTTGATTTCGAGAGTGAGCGAAACTAATGAAAACATTGTTGGGGTAAAACCTAAAGGGAAAGACCTAGCACCAAATCCAATTTGCCATCTGATCTAACTTCTGGAGGCAGTCAAAATGATCCTTAGAATTCTTCCCTACCTTATTCCTGTGCTGAGATACAGGCTGCTCCAACCTGCTGTAAAATGCTTGATTTCGAGAGTGAGCGAAACTAATGAAAACATTGTTGGGGTAAAACCTAAAGGGAAAGACCTAGCACCAAATCCAATTTGCCATCTGATCTAACTTCTGGAGGCAGTCAAAATGATCCTTAGAATTCTTCCCTACCTTATTCCTGTGCTGAGATACAGGCTGCTCCAACCTGCTGTAAAATGCTTGATTTCGAGAGTGAGCGAAACTAATGAAAACATTGTTGGGGTAAAACCTAAAGGGAAAGACCTAGCCACCAAATCCAATTTGCCATCTGATCTAACTTCTGGAGGCAGTCAAAATGAGCCTTAGAATTCTTCCCTACCTTATTCCTGTGCTGAGATACAGGCTGCTCCAACCTGCTGTAAAATGCTTGATTTCGAGAGTGAGCGAAACTAATGAAAAACATTGTTGGGGTAAAACCTAAAGGGAAAGACCTAGCACCAAATCCAATTTGCCATCTGATCTAACTTCTGGAGGCAGTCAAAATGATCCTTAGAATTCTTCCCTACCTTATTCCTGTGCTGAGATACAGGCTGCTCCCAACCTGCTGTAAAATGCTTGATTTCGAGAGTGAGCGAAACTAATGAAAACATTGTTGGGGTAAAACCTAAAGGGAAAGGACCTAGCACCAAATCCAATTTGCCATCTGATCTAACTTCTGGAGGCAGTCAAAATGATCCTTAGAATTCTTCCCTACCTTATTCCTGTGCTGAGATACAGGCTGCTCCAACCTGCTGTAAAATGCTTGATTTCGAGAGTGAGCGAAACTAATGAAAACATTGTTGGGGTAAAACCTAAAGGGAAAGACCTAGCACCAAATCCAATTTGCCATCTGATTCTAACTTCTGGAGGCAGTCAAAATGATCCTTAGAATTCTTCCCTACCTTATTCCTGTGCTGAGATACAGGCTGCTCCAACCTGCTGTAAAATGCTTGATTTCGAGAGTGAGCGAAACTAATGAAAACATTGTTGGGGTAAAACCTAAAGGGAAAGACCTAGCACCAAATCCAATTTGCCATCTGATCTAACTTCTGGAGGCAGTCAAAATGATCCTTAGAATTCTTCCCTACCTTATTCCTGTGCTGAGATACAGGCTGCTCCAACCTGCTGTAAAATGCTTGATTTCGAGAGTGAGCGAAACTAATGAAAACATTGTTGGGGTAAAACCTAAAGGGAAAGACCTAGCACCAAATCCAATTTGCCATCTGATCTAACTTCTGGAGGCAGTCAAAATGATCCTTAGAATTCTTCCCTACCTTATTCCTGTGCTGAGATACAGGCTGCTCCAACCTGCTGTAAAATGCTTGATTTCGAGAGTGAGCGAAACTAATGAAAACATTGTTGGGGTAAAACCTAAAGGGAAAGACCTAGCACCAAATCCAATTTGCCATCTGATCTAACTTCTGGAGGCAGTCAAAATGATCCTTAGAATTCTTCCCTACCTTATTCCTGTGCTGAGATACAGGCTGCTCCAACCTGCTGTAAAATGCTTGATTTCGAGAGTGAGCGAAACTAATGAAAACATTGTTGGGGTAAAACCTAAAGGGAAAGACCTAGCACCAAATCCAATTTGCCATCTGATCTAACTTCTGGAGGCAGTCAAAATGATCCTTAGAATTCTTCCCTACCTTATTCCTGTGCTGAGATACAGGCTGCTCCAAACCTGCTGTAAAATGCTTGATTTCGAGAGTGAGCGAAACTAATGAAAACATTGTTGGGGTAAAACCTAAAGGGAAAGACCTAGCACCAAATCCAATTTGCCATCTGATCTAACTTCTGGAGGCAGTCAAAATGATCCTTAGAATTCTTCCCTACCTTATTCCTGTGCTGAGATACAGGCTGCTCCAACCTGCTGTAAAATGCTTGATTTCGAGAGTGAGCGAAACTAATGAAAACATTGTTGGGGTAAAACCTAAAGGGAAAGACCTAGCACCAAATCCAATTTGCCATCTGATCTAACTTCTGGAGGCAGTCAAAATGATCCTTAGAATTCTTCCCTACCTTATTCCTGTGCTGAGATACAGGCTGCTCCAACCTGCTGTAAAATGCTTGATTTCGAGAGTGAGCGAAACTAATGAAAACATTGTTGGGGTAAAACCTAAAGGGAAAGACCTAGCACCAAATCCAATTTGCCATCTGATCTAACTTCTGGAGGCAGTCAAAATGATCCTTAGAATTCTTCCCTACCTTATTCCTGTGCTGAGATACAGGCTGCTCCAACCTGCTGTAAAATGCTTGATTTCGAGAGTGAGCGAAACTAATGAAAACATTGTTGGGGTAAAACCTAAAGAGGAAAGACCTAGCACCAAATCCAATTTGCCATCTGATCTAACTTCTGGAGGCAGTCAAAATGATCCTTAGAATTCTTCCCTACCTTATTCCTGTGCTGAGATACAGGCTGCTCCAACCTGCTGTAAAATGCTTGATTTCGAGAGTGAGCGAAACTAATGAAAACATTGTTGGGGTAAAACCTAAAGGGAAAGACCTAGCACCAAATCCAATTTGCCATCTGATCTAACTTCTGGAGGCAGTCAAAATGAGCCTTAGAATTCTTCCCTACCTTATTCCTGTGCTGAGATACAGGCTGCTCCAACCTGCTGTAAAATGCTTGATTTCGAGAGTGAGCGAAACTAATGAAAACATTGTTGGGGTAAAACCTAAAGGGAAAGACCTAGCACCAAATCCAATTTGCCATCTGATCTAACTTCTGGAGGCAGTCAAAATGAG
The DNA here is from genome assembly GCF_026170545.1 of Melanerpes formicivorus. Classification (NCBI taxonomy): domain Eukaryota; kingdom Metazoa; phylum Chordata; class Aves; order Piciformes; family Picidae; genus Melanerpes; species Melanerpes formicivorus. Next base: position 8,823 of record NW_027143987.1, read on the forward strand.
CCTTAGAATTCTTCCCTACCTTATTCCTGTGCTGAGATACAGGGCTGCTCCAACCTGCTGTAAAATGCTTGATTTCGAGAGTGAGCGAAACTAATGAAAACATTGTTGGGGTAAAACCTAAAGGGAAAGACCTAGCACCAAATCCAATTTGCCATCTGATCTAACTTCTGGAGGCAGTCAAAATGAGCCTTAGAATTCTTCCCTACCTTATTCCTGTGCTGAGATACAGGCTGCTCCAACCTGCTGTAAAATGCTTGATTTCGAGAGTGAGCGAAACTAATGAAAACATTGTTGGGGTAAAACCTAAAGGGAAAGACCTAGCACCAAATCCAATTTGCCATCTGATCTAACTTCTGGAGGCAGTCAAAATGAGCCTTAGAATTCTTCCCTACCTTATTCCTGTGCTGAGATACAGGCTGCTCCAACCTGCTGTAAAATGCTTGATTTCGAGAGTGAGCGAAACTAATGAAAACATTGTTGGGGTAAAACCTAAAGGGAAAGACCTAGCACCAAATCCAATTTGCCATCTGATCTAACTTCTGGAGGCAGTCAAAATGAGCCTTAGAATTCTTCCCTACCTTATTCCTGTGCTGAGATACAGGCTGCTCCAACCTGCTGTAAAATGCTTGATTTCGAGAGGTGAGCGAAACTAATGAAAACATTGTTGGGGTAAAACCTAAAGGGAAAGACCTAGCACCAAATCCAATTTGCCATCTGATCTAACTTCTGGAGGCAGTCAAAATGAGCCTTAGAATTCTTCCCTACCTTATTCCTGTGCTGAGATACAGGCTGCTCCAACCTGCTGTAAAATGCTTGATTTCGAGAGTGAGCGAAACTAATGAAAACATTGTTGGGGTAAAACCTAAAGGGAAAGACCTAGCACCAAATCCAATTTGCCATCTGATCTAACTTCTGGAGGCAGTCAAAATGAGCCTTAGAATTCTTCCCTACCTTATTCCTGTGCTGAGATACAGGCTGCTCCAACCTGCTGTAAAATGCTTGATTTCGAGAGTGAGCGAAACTAATGAAAACATTGTTGGGGTAAAACCTAAAGGGAAAGACCTAGCACCAAATCCAATTTGCCATCTGATCTAACTTCTGGAGGCAGTCAAAATGAGCCTTAGAATTCTTCCCTACCTTATTCCTGTGCTGAGATACAGGCTGCTCCAACCTGCTGTAAAATGCTTGATTTCGAGAGTGAGCGAAACTAATGAAAACATTGTTGGGGTAAAACCTAAAGGGAAAGACCTAGCACCAAATCAATTTGCCATCTGATCTAACTTCTGGAGGCAGTCAAAATGAGCCTTAGAATTCTTCCCTACCTTATTCCTGTGCTGAGATACAGGCTGCTCCAACCTGCTGTAAAATGCTTGATTTCGAGAGTGAGCGAAACTAATGAAAACATTGTTGGGGTAAAACCTAAAGGGAAAGACCTAGCACCAAATCCAATTTGCCATCTGATCTAACTTCTGGAGGCAGTCAAAATGAGCCTTTGAATTCTTCCCTACCTTATTCCTGTGCTGAGATACAGGCTGCTCCAACCTGCTGTAAAATGCTTGATTTCGAGAGTGAGCGAAACTAATGAAAACATTGTTGGGGTAAAACCTAAAGGGAAAGACCTAGCACCAAATCCAATTTGCCATCTGATCTAACTTCTGGAGGCAGTCAAAATGAGCCTTAGAATTCTTCCCTACCTTATTCCTGTGCTGAGATACAGGCTGCTCCAACCTGCTGTAAAATGCTTGATTTCGAGAGTGAGCGAAACTAATGAAAACATTGTTGGGGTAAAACGGGAAAGACCTAGCACCAAATCCAATTTGCCATCTGATCTAACTTCTGGAGGCAGTCAAAATGAGCCTTAGAATTCTTCCCTACCTTATTCCTGTGCTGAGATACAGGCTGCTCCAACCTGCTGTAAAATGCTTGATTTCGAGAGTGAGCGAAACTAATGAAAACATTGTTGGGGTAAAACCTAAAGGGAAAGACCTAGCACCAAATCCAATTTGCCATCTGATCTAACTTCTGGAGGCAGTCAAAATGAGCCTTAGAATTCTTCCCTACCTTATTCCTGTGCTGAGATACAGGCTGCTCCAACCTGCTGTAAAATGCTTGATTTCGAGAGTGAGCGAAACTAATGAAAACATTGTTGGGGTAAAACCTAAAGGGAAAGACCTAGCACCAAATCCAATTTGCCATCTGATCTAACTTCTGGAGGCAGTCAAAATGAGCCTTAGAATTCTTCCCTACCTTATTCCTGTGCTGAGATACAGGCTGCTCCAACCTGCTGTAAAATGCTTGATTTCGAGAGTGAGCGAAACTAATGAAAACATTGTTGGGGTAAAACCTAAAGGGAAAGACCTAGCACCAAATCCAATTTGCCATCTGATCTAACTTCTGGAGGCAGTCAAAATGATCCTTAGAATTCTTCCCTACCTTATTCCTGTGCTGAGATACAGGCTGCTCCAACCTGCTGTAAAATGCTTGATTTCGAGAGTGAGCGAAACTAATGAAAACATTGTTGGGGTAAAACCTAAAGGGAAAGACCTAGCACCAAATCCAATTTGCCATCTGATCTAACTTCTGGAGGCAGTCAAAATGAGCCTTAGAATTCTTCCCTACCTTATTCCTGTGCTGAGATACAGGCTGCTCCAACCTGCTGTAAAATGCTTGATTTCGAGAGTGAGCGAAACTAATGAAAACATTGTTGGGGTAAAACCTAAAGGGAAAGACCTAGCACCCAAATCCAATTTGCCATCTGATCTAACTTCTGGAGGCAGTCAAAATGAGCCTTAGAATTCTTCCCTACCTTATTCCTGTGCTGAGATACAGGCTGCTCCAACCTGCTGTAAAATGCTTGATTTCGAGAGTGAGCGAAACTAATGAAAACATTGTTGGGGTAAAACCTAAAGGGAAAGACCTAGCACCAAATCCAATTTGCCATCTGATCTAACTTCTGGAGGCAGTCAAAATGAGCCTTAGAATTCTTCCCTACCTTATTCCTGTGCTGAGATACAGGCTGCTCCAACCTGCTGTAAAATGCTTGATTTCGCTCCAACCTGCTGTAAAATGCTTGATTTCGAGAGTGAGCGAAACTAATGAAAACATTGTTGGGGTAAAACCTAAAGGGAAAGACCTAGCACCAAATCCAATTTGCCATCTGATCTAACTTCTGGAGGCAGTCAAAATGAGCCTTAGAATTCTTCCCTACCTTATTCCTGTGCTGAGATACAGGCTGCTCCAACCTGCTGTAAAATGCTTGATTTCGAGAGTGAGCGAAACTAATGAAAACATTGTTGGGGTAAAACCTAAAGGGAAAGACCTAGCACCAAATCCAATTTGCCATCTGATCTAACTTCTGGAGGCAGTCAAAATGAGCCTTAGAATTCTTCCCTACCTTATTCCTGTGCTGAGATACAGGCTGCTCCAACCTGCTGTAAAATGCTTGATTTCGAGAGTGAGCGAAACTAATGAAAACATTGTTGGGGTAAAACCTAAAGGGAAAGACCTAGCACCAAATCCAATTTGCCATCTGATCTAACTTCTGGAGGCAGTCAAAATGAGCCTTAGAATTCTTCCCTACCTTATTCCTGTGCTGAGATACAGGCTGCTCCAACCTGCTGTGAAATGCTTGATTTCGAGAGTGAGCGAAACTAATGAAAACATTGTTGGGGTAAAACCTAAAGGGAAAGACCTAGCACCAAATCCAATTTGCCATCTGATCTAACTTCTGGAGGCAGTCAAAATGAGCCTTAGAATTCTTCCCTACCTTATTCCTGTGCTGAGATACAGGCTGCTCCAACCTGCTGTGAAATGCTTGATTTCGAGAGTGAGCGAAACTAATGAAAACATTGTTGGGGTAAAACCTAAAGGGAAAGACCTAGCACCAAATCCAATTTGCCATCTGATCTAACTTCTGGAGGCAGTCAAAATGAGCCTTAGAATTCTTCCCTACCTTATTCCTGTGCTGAGATACAGGCTGCTCCAACCTGCTGTAAAATGCTTGATTTCGAGAGTGAGCGAAACTAATGAAAACATTGTTGGGGTAAAACCTAAAGGGAAAGACCTAGCACCAAATCCAATTTGCCATCTGATCTAACTTCTGGAGGCAGTCAAAATGAGCCTTAGAATTCTTCCCTACCTTATTCCTGTGCTGAGATACAGGCTGCTCCAACCTGCTGTAAAATGCTTGATTTCGAGAGTGAGCGAAACTAATGAAAACATTGTTGGGGTAAAACCTAAAGGGAAAGACCTAGCACCAAATCCAATTTGCCATCTGATCTAACTTCTGGAGGCAGTCAAAATGAGCCTTAGAATTCTTCCCTACCTTATTCCTGTGCTGAGATACAGGCTGCTCCAACCTGCTGTAAAATGCTTGATTTCGAGAGTGAGCGAAACTAATGAAAACATTGTTGGGGTAAAACCTAAAGGGAAAGACCTAGCACCAAATCCAATTTGCCATCTGATCTAACTTCTGGAGGCAGTCAAAATGAGCCTTAGAATTCTTCCCTACCTTATTCCTGTGCTGAGATACAGGCTGCTCCAACCTGCTGTAAAATGCTTGATTTCGAGAGTGAGCGAAACTAATGAAAACATTGTTGGGGTAAAACCTAAAGGGAAAGACCTAGCACCAAATCCAATTTGCCATCTGATCTAACTTCTGGAGGCAGTCAAAATGAGCCTTAGAATTCTTCCCTACCTTATTCCTGTGCTGAGATACAGGCTGCTCCAACCTGCTGTGAAATGCTTGATTTCGAGAGTGAGCGAAACTAATGAAAACATTGTTGGGGTAAAACCTAAAGGGAAAGACCTAGCACCAAATCCAATTTGCCATCTGATCTAACTTCTGGAGGCAGTCAAAATGAGCCTTAGAATTCTTCCCTACCTTATTCCTGTGCTGAGATACAGGCTGCTCCAACCTGCTGTGAAATGCTTGATTTCGAGAGTGAGCGAAACTAATGAAAACATTGTTGGGGTAAAACCTAAAGGGAAAGACCTAGCACCAAATCCAATTTGCCATCTGATCTAACTTCTGGAGGCAGTCAAAATGAGCCTTAGAATTCTTCCCTACCTTATTCCTGTGCTGAGATACAGGCTGCTCCAACCTGCTGTAAAATGCTTGATTTCGAGAGTGAGCGAAACTAATGAAAACATTGTTGGGGTAAAACCTAAAGGGAAAGACCTAGCACCAAATCCAATTTGCCATCTGATCTAACTTCTGGAGGCAGTCAAAATGAGCCTTAGAATTCTTCCCTACCTTATTCCTGTGCTGAGATACAGGCTGCTCCAACCTGCTGTAAAATGCTTGATTTCGAGAGTGAGCGAAACTAATGAAAACATTGTTGGGGTAAAACCTAAAGGGAAAGACCTAGCACCAAATCCAATTTGCCATCTGATCTAACTTCTGGAGGCAGTCAAAATGAGCCTTAGAATTCTTCCCTACCTTATTCCTGTGCTGAGATACAGGCTGCTCCAACCTGCTGTGAAATGCTTGATTTCGAGAGTGAGCGAAACTAATGAAAACATTGTTGGGGTAAAACCTAAAGGGAAAGACCTAGCACCAAATCCAATTTGCCATCTGATCTAACTTCTGGAGGCAGTCAAAATGAGCCTTAGAATTCTTCCCTACCTTATTCCTGTGCTGAGATACAGGCTGCTCCAACCTGCTGTAAAATGCTTGATTTCGAGAGTGAGCGAAACTAATGAAAACATTGTTGGGGTAAAACCTAAAGGGAAAGACCTAGCACCAAATCCAATTTGCCATCTGATCTAACTTCTGGAGGCAGTCAAAATGAGCCTTAGAATTCTTCCCTACCTTATTCCTGTGCTGAGATACAGGCTGCTCCAACCTGCTGTAAAATGCTTGATTTCGAGAGTGAGCGAAACTAATGAAAACATTGTTGGGGTAAAACCTAAAGGGAAAGACCTAGCACCAAATCCAATTTGCCATCTGATCTAACTTCTGGAGGCAGTCAAAATGAGCCTTAGAATTCTTCCCTACCTTATTCCTGTGCTGAGATACAGGCTGCTCCAACCTGCTGTAAAATGCTTGATTTCGAGAGTGAGCGAAACTAATGAAAACATTGTTGGGGTAAAACCTAAAGGGAAAGACCTAGCACCAAATCCAATTTGCCATCTGATCTAACTTCTGGAGGCAGTCAAAATGAGCCTTAGAATTCTTCCCTACCTTATTCCTGTGCTGAGATACAGGCTGCTCCCAACCTGCTGTAAAATGCTTGATTTCGAGAGTGAGCGAAACTAATGAAAACATTGTTGGGGTAAAACCTAAAGGGAAAGACCTAGCACCAAATCCAATTTGCCATCTGATCTAACTTCTGGAGGCAGTCAAAATGAGCCTTAGAATTCTTCCCTACCTTATTCCTGTGCTGAGATACAGGCTGCTCCAACCTGCTGTGAAATGCTTGATTTCGAGAGTGAGCGAAACTAATGAAAACATTGTTGGGGTAAAACCTAAAGGGAAAGACCTAGCACCAAATCCAATTTGCCATCTGATCTAACTTCTGGAGGCAGTCAAAATGAGCCTTAGAATTCTTCCCTACCTTATTCCTGTGCTGAGATACAGGCTGCTCCAACCTGCTGTGAAATGCTTGATTTCGAGAGTGAGCGAAACTAATGAAAACATTGTTGGGGTAAAACCTAAAGGGAAAGACCTAGCACCAAATCCAATTTGCCATCTGATCTAACTTCTGGAGGCAGTCAAAATGAGCCTTAGAATTCTTCCCTACCTTATTCCTGTGCTGAGATACAGGCTGCTCCAACCTGCTGTAAAATGCTTGATTTCGAGAGTGAGCGAAACTAATGAAAACATTGTTGGGGTAAAACCTAAAGGGAAAGACCTAGCACCAAATCCAATTTGCCATCTGATCTAACTTCTGGAGGCAGTCAAAATGAGCCTTAGAATTCTTCCCTACCTTATTCCTGTGCTGAGATACAGGCTGCTCCAACCTGCTGTAAAATGCTTGATTTCGAGAGTGAGCGAAACTAATGAAAACATTGTTGGGGTAAAACCTAAAGGGAAAGACCTAGCACCAAATCCAATTTGCCATCTGATCTAACTTCTGGAGGCAGTCAAAATGATCCTTAGAATTCTTCCCTACCTTATTCCTGTGCTGAGATACAGGCTGCTCCAACCTGCTGTAAAATGCTTGATTTCGAGAGTGAGCGAAACTAATGAAAACATTGTTGGGGTAAAACCTAAAGGGAAAGACCTAGCACCAAATCCAATTTGCCATCTGATCTAACTTCTGGAGGCAGTCAAAATGAGCCTTAGAATTCTTCCCTACCTTATTCCTGTGCTGAGATACAGGCTGCTCCAACCTGCTGTAAAATGCTTGATTTCGAGAGTGAGCGAAACTAATGAAAACATTGTTGGGGTAAAACCTAAAGGGAAAGACCTAGCACCAAATCCAATTTGCCATCTGATCTAACTTCTGGAGGCAGTCAAAATGAGCCTTAGAATTCTTCCCTACCTTATTCCTGTGCTGAGATACAGGCTGCTCCAACCTGCTGTAAAATGCTTGATTTCGAGAGTGAGCGAAACTAATGAAAACATTGTTGGGGTAAAACCTAAAGGGAAAGACCTAGCACCAAATCCAATTTGCCATCTGATCTAACTTCTGGAGGCAGTCAAAATGAGCCTTAGAATTCTTCCCTACCTTATTCCTGTGCTGAGATACAGGCTGCTCCAACCTGCTGTAAAATGCTTGATTTCGAGAGTGAGCGAAACTAATGAAAACATTGTTGGGGTAAAACCTAAAGGGAAAGACCTAGCACCAAATCCAATTTGCCATCTGATCTAACTTCTGGAGGCAGTCAAAATGAGCCTTAGAATTCTTCCCTACCTTATTCCTGTGCTGAGATACAGGCTGCTCCAACCTGCTGTAAAATGCTTGATTTCGAGAGTGAGCGAAACTAATGAAAACATTGTTGGGGTAAAACCTAAAGGGAAAGACCTAGCACCAAATCCAATTTGCCATCTGATCTAACTTCTGGAGGCAGTCAAAATGAGCCTTAGAATTCTTCCCTACCTTATTCCTGTGCTGAGATACAGGCTGCTCCAACCTGCTGTAAAATGCTTGATTTCGAGAGTGAGCGAAACTAATGAAAACATTGTTGGGGTAAAACCTAAAGGGAAAGACCTAGCACCAAATCCAATTTGCCATCTGATCTAACTTCTGGAGGCAGTCAAAATGAGCCTTAGAATTCTTCCCTACCGTATTCCTGTGCTGAGATACAGGCTGCTCCAACCTGCTGTAAAATGCTTGATTTCGAGAGTGAGCGAAACTAATGAAAACATTGTTGGGGTAAAACCTAAAGGGAAAGACCTAGCACCAAATCCAATTTGCCATCTGATCTAACTTCTGGAGGCAGTCAAAATGAGCCTTAGAATTCTTCCCTACCTTATTCCTGTGCTGAGATACAGGCTGCTCCAACCTGCTGTAAAATGCTTGATTTCGAGAGTGAGCGAAACTAATGAAAACATTGTTGGGGTAAAACCTAAAGGGAAAGACCTAGCACCAAATCCAATTTGCCATCTGATCTAACTTCTGGAGGCAGTCAAAATGAGCCTTAGAATTCTTCCCTACCTTATTCCTGTGCTGAGATACAGGCTGCTCCAACCTGCTGTAAAATGCTTGATTTCGAGAGTGAGCGAAACTAATGAAAACATTGTTGGGGTAAAACCTAAAGGGAAAGACCTAGCACCAAATCCAATTTGCCATCTGATCTAACTTCTGGAGGCAGTCAAAATGAGCCTTAGAATTCTTCCCTACCTTATTCCTGTGCTGAGATACAGGCTGCTCCAACCTGCTGTAAAATGCTTGATTTCGAGAGTGAGCGAAACTAATGAAAACATTGTTGGGGTAAAACCTAAAGGGAAAGACCTAGCACCAAATCCAATTTGCCATCTGATCTAACTTCTGGAGGCAGTCAAAATGAGCCTTAGAATTCTTCCCTACCGTATTCCTGTGCTGAGATACAGGCTGCTCCAACCTGCTGTAAAATGCTTGATTTCGAGAGTGAGCGAAACTAATGAAAACATTGTTGGGGTAAAACCTAAAGGGAAAGACCTAGCACCAAATCCAATTTGCCATCTGATCTAACTTCTGGAGGCAGTCAAAATGAGCCTTAGAATTCTTCCCTACCTTATTCCTGTGCTGAGATACAGGCTGCTCCAACCTGCTGTAAAATGCTTGATTTCGAGAGTGAGCGAAACTAATGAAAACATTGTTGGGGTAAAACCTAAAGGGAAAGACCTAGCACCAAATCCAATTTGCCATCTGATCTAACTTCTGGAGGCAGTCAAAATGAGCCTTAGAATTCTTCCCTACCTTATTCCTGTGCTGAGATACAGGCTGCTCCAACCTGCTGTAAAATGCTTGATTTCGAGAGTGAGCGAAACTAATGAAAACATTGTTGGGGTAAAACCTAAAGGGAAAGACCTAGCACCAAATCCAATTTGCCATCTGATCTAACTTCTGGAGGCAGTCAAAATGAGCCTTAGAATTCTTCCCTACCTTATTCCTGTGCTGAGATACAGGCTGCTCCAACCTGCTGTAAAATGCTTGATTTCGAGAGTGAGCGAAACTAATGAAAACATTGTTGGGGTAAAACCTAAAGGGAAAGACCTAGCACCAAATCCAATTTGCCATCTGATCTAACTTCTGGAGGCAGTCAAAATGAGCCTTAGAATTCTTCCCTACCTTATTCCTGTGCTGAGATACAGGCTGCTCCAACCTGCTGTAAAATGCTTGATTTCGAGAGTGAGCGAAACTAATGAAAACATTGTTGGGGTAAAACCTAAAGGGAAAGACCTAGCACCAAATCCAATTTGCCATCTGATCTAACTTCTGGAGGCAGTCAAAATGAGCCTTAGAATTCTTCCCTACCTTATTCCTGTGCTGAGATACAGGCTGCTCCAACCTGCTGTAAAATGCTTGATTTCGAGAGTGAGCGAAACTAATGAAAACATTGTTGGGGTAAAACCTAAAGGGAAAGACCTAGCACCAAATCCAATTTGCCATCTGATCTAACTTCTGGAGGCAGTCAAAATGAGCCTTAGAATTCTTCCCTACCTTATTCCTGTGCTGAGATACAGGCTGCTCCAACCTGCTGTAAAATGCTTGATTTCGAGAGTGAGCGAAACTAATGAAAACATTGTTGGGGTAAAACCTAAAGGGAAAGACCTAGCACCAAATCCAATTTGCCATCTGATCTAACTTCTGGAGGCAGTCAAAATGAGCCTTAGAATTCTTCCCTACCTTATTCCTGTGCTGAGATACAGGCTGCTCCAACCTGCTGTAAAATGCTTGATTTCGAGAGTGAGCGAAACTAATGAAAACATTGTTGGGGTAAAACCTAAAGGGAAAGACCTAGCACCAAATCCAATTTGCCATCTGATCTAACTTCTGGAGGCAGTCAAAATGAGCCTTAGAATTCTTCCCTACCTTATTCCTGTGCTGAGATACAGGCTGCTCCAACCTGCTGTAAAATGCTTGATTTCGAGAGTGAGCGAAACTAATGAAAACATTGTTGGGGTAAAACCTAAAGGGAAAGACCTAGCACCAAATCCAATTTGCCATCTGATCTAACTTCTGGAGGCAGTCAAAATGATCCTTAGAATTCTTCCCTACCTTATTCCTGTGCTGAGATACAGGCTGCTCCAACCTGCTGTAAAATGCTTGATTTCGAGAGTGAGCGAAACTAATGAAAACATTGTTGGGGTAAAACCTAAAGGGAAAGACCTAGCACCAAATCCAATTTGCCATCTGATCTAACTTCTGGAGGCAGTCAAAATGAGCCTTAGAATTCTTCCCTACCTTATTCCTGTGCTGAGATACAGGCTGCTCCAACCTGCTGTAAAACGCTTGATTTCGAGAGTGAGCGAAACTAATGAAAACATTGTTGGGGTAAAACCTAAAGGGAAAGACCTAGCACCAAATCCAATTTGCCATCTGATCTAACTTCTGGAGGCAGTCAAAATGAGCCTTAGAATTCTTCCCTACCGTATTCCTGTGCTGAGATACAGGCTGCTCCAACCTGCTGTAAAATGCTTGATTTCGAGAGTGAGCGAAACTAATGAAAACATTGTTGGGGTAAAACCTAAAGGGAAAGACCTAGCACCAAATCCAATTTGCCATCTGATCTAACTTCTGGAGGCAGTCAAAATGAGCCTTAGAATTCTTCCCTACCTTATTCCTGTGCTGAGATACAGGCTGCTCCAACCTGCTGTAAAATGCTTGATTTCGAGAGTGAGCGAAACTAATGAAAACATTGTTGGGGTAAAACCTAAAGGGAAAGACCTAGCACCAAATCCAATTTGCCATCTGATCTAACTTCTGGAGGCAGTCAAAATGATCCTTAGAATTCTTCCCTACCTTATTCCTGTGCTGAGATACAGGCTGCTCCAACCTGCTGTAAAATGCTTGATTTCGAGAGTGAGCGAAACTAATGAAAACATTGTTGGGGTAAAACCTAAAGGGAAAGACCTAGCACCAAATCCAATTTGCCATCTGATCTAACTTCTGGAGGCAGTCAAAATGAGCCTTAGAATTCTTCCCTACCTTATTCCTGTGCTGAGATACAGGCTGCTCCAACCTGCTGTAAAATGCTTGATTTCGAGAGTGAGCGAAACTAATGAAAACATTGTTGGGGTAAAACCTAAAGGGAAAGACCTAGCACCAAATCCAATTTGCCATCTGATCTAACTTCTGGAGGCAGTCAAAATGAGCCTTAGAATTCTTCCCTACCTTATTCCTGTGCTGAGATACAGGCTGCTCCAACCTGCTGTAAAATGCTTGATTTCGAGAGTGAGCGAAACTAATGAAAACATTGTTGGGGTAAAACCTAAAGGGAAAGACCTAGCACCAAATCCAATTTGCCATCTGATCTAACTTCTGGAGGCAGTCAAAATGAGCCTTAGAATTCTTCCCTACCTTATTCCTGTGCTGAGATACAGGCTGCTCCAACCTGCTGTAAAATGCTTGATTTCGAGAGTGAGCGAAACTAATGAAAACATTGTTGGGGTAAAACCTAAAGGGAAAGACCTAGCACCAAATCCAATTTGCCATCTGATCTAACTTCTGGAGGCAGTCAAAATGAGCCTTAGAATTCTTCCCTACCGTATTCCTGTGCTGAGATACAGGCTGCTCCAACCTGCTGTAAAATGCTTGATTTCGAGAGTGAGCGAAACTAATGAAAACATTGTTGGGGTAAAACCTAAAGGGAAAGACCTAGCACCAAATCCAATTTGCCATCTGATCTAACTTCTGGAGGCAGTCAAAATGATCCTTAGAATTCTTCCCTACCTTATTCCTGTGCTGAGATACAGGCTGCTCCAACCTGCTGTAAAATGCTTGATTTCGAGAGTGAGCGAAACTAATGAAAACATTGTTGGGGTAAAACCTAAAGGGAAAGACCTAGCACCAAATCCAATTTGCCATCTGATCTAACTTCTGGAGGCAGTCAAAATGAGCCTTAGAATTCTTCCCTACCGTATTCCTGTGCTGAGATACAGGCTGCTCCAACCTGCTGTAAAATGCTTGATTTCGAGAGTGAGCGAAACTAATGAAAACATTGTTGGGGTAAAACCTAAAGGGAAAGACCTAGCACCAAATCCAATTTGCCATCTGATCTAACTTCTGGAGGCAGTCAAAATGATCCTTAGAATTCTTCCCTACCTTATTCCTGTGCTGAGATACAGGCTGCTCCAACCTGCTGTAAAATGCTTGATTTCGAGAGTGAGCGAAACTAATGAAAACATTGTTGGGGTAAAACCTAAAGGGAAAGACCTAGCACCAAATCCAATTTGCCATCTGATCTAACTTCTGGAGGCAGTCAAAATGATCCTTAGAATTCTTCCCTACCGTATTCCTGTGCTGAGATACAGGCTGCTCCAACCTGCTGTAAAATGCTTGATTTCGAGAGTGAGCGAAACTAATGAAAACATTGTTGGGGTAAAACCTAAAGGGAAAGACCTAGCACCAAATCCAATTTGCCATCTGATCTAACTTCTGGAGGCAGTCAAAATGAGCCTTAGAATTCTTCCCTACCTTATTCCTGTGCTGAGATACAGGCTGCTCCAACCTGCTGTAAAATGCTTGATTTCGAGAGTGAGCGAAACTAATGAAAACATTGTTGGGGTAAAACCTAAAGGGAAAGACCTAGCACCAAATCCAATTTGCCATCTGATCTAACTTCTGGAGGCAGTCAAAATGAGCCTTAGAATTCTTCCCTACCTTATTCCTGTGCTGAGATACAGGCTGCTCCAACCTGCTGTGAAATGCTTGATTTCGAGAGTGAGCGAAACTAATGAAAACATTGTTGGGGTAAAACCTAAAGGGAAAGACCTAGCACCAAATCCAATTTGCCATCTGATCTAACTTCTGGAGGCAGTCAAAATGAGCCTTAGAATTCTTCCCTACCTTATTCCTGTGCTGAGATACAGGCTGCTCCAACCTGCTGTAAAATGCTTGATTTCGAGAGTGAGCGAAACTAATGAAAACATTGTTGGGGTAAAACCTAAAGGGAAAGACCTAGCACCAAATCCAATTTGCCATCTGATATAACTTCTGGAGGCAGTCCAAATGAGCCTTAGAATTCTTCCCTACCTTATTCCTGTGCTGAGATACAGGCTGCTCCAACCTGCTGTAAAATGCTTGATTTCGAGAGTGAGCGAAACTAATGAAAACATTGTTGGGGTAAAACCTAAAGGGAAAGACCTAGCACCAAATCCAATTTGCCATCTGATCTAACTTCTGGAGGCAGTCAAAATGAGCCTTAGAATTCTTCCCTACCTTATTCCTGTGCTGAGATACAGGCTGCTCCAACCTGCTGTAAAATGCTTGATTTCGAGAGTGAGCGAAACTAATGAAAACATTGTTGGGGTAAAACCTAAAGGGAAAGACCTAGCACCAAATCCAATTTGCCATCTGATCTAACTTCTGGAGGCAGTCAAAATGAGCCTTAGAATTCTTCCCTACCGTATTCCTGTGCTGAGATACAGGCTGCTCCAACCTGCTGTAAAATGCTTGATTTCGAGAGTGAGCGAAACTAATGAAAACATTGTTGGGGTAAAACCTAAAGGGAAAGACCTAGCACCAAATCCAGTTTGCCATCTGATCTAACTTCTGGAGGCAGTCAAAATGAGCCTTAGAATTCTTCCCTACCTTATTCCTGTGCTGAGATACAGGCTGCTCCAACCTGCTGTAAAATGCTTGATTTCGAGAGTGAGCGAAACTAATGAAAACATTGTTGGGGTAAAACCTAAAGGGAAAGACCTAGCACCAAATCCAATTTGCCATCTGATCTAACTTCTGGAGGCAGTCAAAATGAGCCTTAGAATTCTTCCCTACCTTATTCCTGTGCTGAGATACAGGCTGCTCCAACCTGCTGTAAAATGCTTGATTTCGAGAGTGAGCGAAACTAATGAAAACATTGTTGGGGTAAAACCTAAAGGGAAAGACCTAGCACCAAATCCAATTTGCCATCTGATCTAACTTCTGGAGGCAGTCAAAATGATCCTTAGAATTCTTCCCTACCGTATTCCTGTGCTGAGATACAGGCTGCTCCAACCTGCTGTAAAATGCTTGATTTCGAGAGTGAGCGAAACTAATGAAAACATTGTTGGGGTAAAACCTAAAGGGAAAGACCTAGCACCAAATCCAATTTGCCATCTGATCTAACTTCTGGAGGCAGTCAAAATGAGCCTTAGAATTCTTCCCTACCTTATTCCTGTGCTGAGATACAGGCTGCTCCAACCTGCTGTAAAATGCTTGATTTCGAGAGTGAGCGAAACTAATGAAAACATTGTTGGGGTAAAACCTAAAGGGAAAGACCTAGCACCAAATCCAATTTGCCATCTGATCTAACTTCTGGAGGCAGTCAAAATGAGCCTTAGAATTCTTCCCTACCTTATTCCTGTGCTGAGATACAGGCTGCTCCAACCTGCTGTAAAATGCTTGATTTCGAGAGTGAGCGAAACTAATGAAAACATTGTTGGGGTAAAACCTAAAGGGAAAGACCTAGCACCAAATCCAATTTGCCATCTGATCTAACTTCTGGAGGCAGTCAAAATGATCCTTAGAATTCTTCCCTACCTTATTCCTGTGCTGAGATACAGGCTGCTCCAACCTGCTGTAAAATGCTTGATTTCGAGAGTGAGCGAAACTAATGAAAACATTGTTGGGGTAAAACCTAAAGGGAAAGACCTAGCACCAAATCCAATTTGCCATCTGATCTAACTTCTGGAGGCAGTCAAAATGATCCTTAGAATTCTTCCCTACCTTATTCCTGTGCTGAGATACAGGCTGCTCCAACCTGCTGTAAAATGCTTGATTTCGAGAGTGAGCGAAACTAATGAAAACATTGTTGGGGTAAAACCTAAAGGGAAAGACCTAGCACCAAATCCAATTTGCCATCTGATCTAACTTCTGGAGGCAGTCAAAATGAGCCTTAGAATTCTTCCCTACCTTATTCCTGTGCTGAGATACAGGCTGCTCCAACCTGCTGTAAAATGCTTGATTTCGAGAGTGAGCGAAACTAATGAAAACATTGTTGGGGTAAAACCTAAAGGGAAAGACCTAGCACCAAATCCAATTTGCCATCTGATCTAACTTCTGGAGGCAGTCAAAATGATCCTTAGAATTCTTCCCTACCTTATTCCTGTGCTGAGATACAGGCTGCTCCAACCTGCTGTAAAATGCTTGATTTCGAGAGTGAGCGAAACTAATGAAAACATTGTTGGGGTAAAACCTAAAGGGAAAGACCTAGCACCAAATCCAATTTGCCATCTGATCTAACTTCTGGAGGCAGTCAAAATGAGCCTTAGAATTCTTCCCTACCGTATTCCTGTGCTGAGATACAGGCTGCTCCAACCTGCTGTAAAATGCTTGATTTCGAGAGTGAGCGAAACTAAAGAAAACATTGTTGGGGTAAAACCTAAAGGGAAAGACCTAGCACCAAATCCAGTTTGCCATCTGATCTAACTTCTGGAGGCAGTCAAAATGAGCCTTAGAATTCTTCCCTACCTTATTCCTGTGCTGAGATACAGGCTGCTCCAACCTGCTGTAAAATGCTTGATTTCGAGAGTGAGCGAAACTAATGAAAACATTGTTGGGGTAAAACCTAAAGGGAAAGACCTAGCACCAAATCCAATTTGCCATCTGATCTAACTTCTGGAGGCAGTCAAAATGAGCCTTAGAATTCTTCCCTACCTTATTCCTGTGCTGAGATACAGGCTGCTCCAACCTGCTGTAAAATGCTTGATTTCGAGAGTGAGCGAAACTAATGAAAACATTGTTGGGGTAAAACCTAAAGGGAAAAGACCTAGCACCAAATCCAATTTGCCATCTGATCTAACTTCTGGAGGCAGTCAAAATGAGCCTTAGAATTCTTCCCTACCTTATTCCTGTGCTGAGATACAGGCTGCTCCAACCTGCTGTAAAATGCTTGATTTCGAGAGTGAGCGAAACTAATGAAAACATTGTTGGGGTAAAACCTAAAGGGAAAGACCTAGCACCAAATCCAATTTGCCATCTGATCTAACTTCTGGAGGCAGTCAAAATGAGCCTTAGAATTCTTCCCTACCGTATTCCTGTGCTGAGATACAGGCTGCTCCAACCTGCTGTAAAATGCTTGATTTCGAGAGTGAGCGAAACTAATGAAAACATTGTTGGGGTAAAACCTAAAGGGAAAGACCTAGCACCAAATCCAATTTGCCATCTGATCTAACTTCTGGAGGCAGTCAAAATGATCCTTAGAATTCTTCCCTACCTTATTCCTGTGCTGAGATACAGGCTGCTCCAACCTGCTGTAAAATGCTTGATTTCGAGAGTGAGCGAAACTAATGAAAACATTGTTGGGGTAAAACCTAAAGGGAAAGACCTAGCACCAAATCCAATTTGCCATCTGATCTAACTTCTGGAGGCAGTCAAAATGATCCTTAGAATTCTTCCCTACCGTATTCCTGTGCTGAGATACAGGCTGCTCCAACCTGCTGTAAAATGCTTGATTTCGAGAGTGAGCGAAACTAATGAAAACATTGTTGGGGTAAAACCTAAAGGGAAAGACCTAGCACCAAATCCAATTTGCCATCTGATCTAACTTCTGGAGGCAGTCAAAATGAGCCTTAGAATTCTTCCCTACCTTATTCCTGTGCTGAGATACAGGCTGCTCCAACCTGCTGTAAAATGCTTGATTTCGAGAGTGAGCGAAACTAATGAAAACATTGTTGGGGTAAAACCTAAAGGGAAAGACCTAGCACCAAATCCAATTTGCCATCTGATCTAACTTCTGGAGGCAGTCAAAATGAGCCTTAGAATTCTTCCCTACCTTATTCCTGTGCTGAGATACAGGCTGCTCCAACCTGCTGTGAAATGCTTGATTTCGAGAGTGAGCGAAACTAATGAAAACATTGTTGGGGTAAAACCTAAAGGGAAAGACCTAGCACCAAATCCAATTTGCCATCTGATCTAACTTCTGGAGGCAGTCAAAATGAGCCTTAGAATTCTTCCCTACCTTATTCCTGTGCTGAGATACAGGCTGCTCCAACCTGCTGTAAAATGCTTGATTTCGAGAGTGAGCGAAACTAATGAAAACATTGTTGGGGTAAAACCTAAAGGGAAAGACCTAGCACCAAATCCAATTTGCCATCTGATATAACTTCTGGAGGCAGTCCAAATGAGCCTTAGAATTCTTCCCTACCTTATTCCTGTGCTGAGATACAGGCTGCTCCAACCTGCTGTAAAATGCTTGATTTCGAGAGTGAGCGAAACTAATGAAAACATTGTTGGGGTAAAACCTAAAGGGAAAGACCTAGCACCAAATCCAATTTGCCATCTGATCTAACTTCTGGAGGCAGTCAAAATGAGCCTTAGAATTCTTCCCTACCTTATTCCTGTGCTGAGATACAGGCTGCTCCAACCTGCTGTAAAATGCTTGATTTCGAGAGTGAGCGAAACTAATGAAAACATTGTTGGGGTAAAACCTAAAGGGAAAGACCTAGCACCAAATCCAATTTGCCATCTGATCTAACTTCTGGAGGCAGTCAAAATGAGCCTTAGAATTCTTCCCTACCGTATTCCTGTGCTGAGATACAGGCTGCTCCAACCTGCTGTAAAATGCTTGATTTCGAGAGTGAGCGAAACTAATGAAAACATTGTTGGGGTAAAACCTAAAGGGAAAGACCTAGCACCAAATCCAGTTTGCCATCTGATCTAACTTCTGGAGGCAGTCAAAATGAGCCTTAGAATTCTTCCCTACCTTATTCCTGTGCTGAGATACAGGCTGCTCCAACCTGCTGTAAAATGCTTGATTTCGAGAGTGAGCGAAACTAATGAAAACATTGTTGGGGTAAAACCTAAAGGGAAAGACCTAGCACCAAATCCAATTTGCCATCTGATCTAACTTCTGGAGGCAGTCAAAATGAGCCTTAGAATTCTTCCCTACCTTATTCCTGTGCTGAGATACAGGCTGCTCCAACCTGCTGTAAAATGCTTGATTTCGAGAGTGAGCGAAACTAATGAAAACATTGTTGGGGTAAAACCTAAAGGGAAAGACCTAGCACCAAATCCAATTTGCCATCTGATCTAACTTCTGGAGGCAGTCAAAATGATCCTTAGAATTCTTCCCTACCGTATTCCTGTGCTGAGATACAGGCTGCTCCAACCTGCTGTAAAATGCTTGATTTCGAGAGTGAGCGAAACTAATGAAAACATTGTTGGGGGTAAAACCTAAAGGGAAAGACCTAGCACCAAATCCAATTTGCCATCTGATCTAACTTCTGGAGGCAGTCAAAATGAGCCTTAGAATTCTTCCCTACCGTATTCCTGTGCTGAGATACAGGCTGCTCCAACCTGCTGTAAAATGCTTGATTTCGAGAGTGAGCGAAACTAATGAAAACATTGTTGGGGTAAAACCTAAAGGGAAAGACCTAGCACCAAATCCAATTTGCCATCTGATCTAACTTCTGGAGGCAGTCAAAATGAGCCTTAGAATTCTTCCCTACCTTATTCCTGTGCTGAGATACAGGCTGCTCCAACCTGCTGTAAAATGCTTGATTTCGAGAGTGAGCGAAACTAATGAAAACATTGTTGGGGTAAAACCTAAAGGGAAAGACCTAGCACCAAATCCAATTTGCCATCTGATCTAACTTCTGGAGGCAGTCAAAATGATCCTTAGAATTCTTCCCTACCTTATTCCTGTGCTGAGATACAGGCTGCTCCAACCTGCTGTAAAATGCTTGATTTCGAGAGTGAGCGAAACTAATGAAAACATTGTTGGGGTAAAACCTAAAGGGAAAGACCTAGCACCAAATCCAATTTGCCATCTGATCTAACTTCTGGAGGCAGTCAAAATGATCCTTAGAATTCTTCCCTACCTTATTCCTGTGCTGAGATACAGGCTGCTCCAACCTGCTGTAAAATGCTTGATTTCGAGAGTGAGCGAAACTAATGAAAACATTGTTGGGGTAAAACCTAAAGGGAAAGACCTAGCACCAAATCCAATTTGCCATCTGATCTAACTTCTGGAGGCAGTCAAAATGAGCCTTAGAATTCTTCCCTACCTTATTCCTGTGCTGAGATACAGGCTGCTCCAACCTGCTGTAAAATGCTTGATTTCGAGAGTGAGCGAAACTAATGAAAACATTGTTGGGGTAAAACCTAAAGGGAAAGACCTAGCACCAAATCCAATTTGCCATCTGATCTAACTTCTGGAGGCAGTCAAAATGATCCTTAGAATTCTTCCCTACCTTATTCCTGTGCTGAGATACAGGCTGCTCCAACCTGCTGTAAAATGCTTGATTTCGAGAGTGAGCGAAACTAATGAAAACATTGTTGGGGTAAAACCTAAAGGGAAAGACCTAGCACCAAATCCAATTTGCCATCTGATCTAACTTCTGGAGGCAGTCAAAATGAGCCTTAGAATTCTTCCCTACCGTATTCCTGTGCTGAGATACAGGCTGCTCCAACCTGCTGTAAAATGCTTGATTTCGAGAGTGAGCGAAACTAAAGAAAACATAGTTGGGGTAAAACCTAAAGGGAAAGACCTAGCACCAAATCCAGTTTGCCATCTGATCTAACTTCTGGAGGCAGTCAAAATGAGCCTTAGAATTCTTCCCTACCTTATTCCTGTGCTGAGATACAGGCTGCTCCAACCTGCTGTAAAATGCTTGATTTCGAGAGTGAGCGAAACTAATGAAAACATTGTTGGGGTAAAACCTAAAGGGAAAGACCTAGCACCAAATCCAATTTGCCATCTGATCTAACTTCTGGAGGCAGTCAAAATGAGCCTTAGAATTCTTCCCTACCTTATTCCTGTGCTGAGATACAGGCTGCTCCAACCTGCTGTAAAATGCTTGATTTCGAGAGTGAGCGAAACTAATGAAAACATTGTTGGGGTAAAACCTAAAGGGAAAGACCTAGCACCAAATCCAATTTGCCATCTGATCTAACTTCTGGAGGCAGTCAAAATGAGCCTTAGAATTCTTCCCTACCTTATTCCTGTGCTGAGATACAGGCTGCTCCAACCTGCTGTAAAATGCTTGATTTCGAGAGTGAGCGAAACTAATGAAAACATTGTTGGGGTAAAACCTAAAGGGAAAGACCTAGCACCAAATCCAATTTGCCATCTGATCTAACTTCTGGAGGCAGTCAAAATGAGCCTTAGAATTCTTCCCTACCTTATTCCTGTGCTGAGATACAGGCTGCTCCAACCTGCTGTAAAATGCTTGATTTCGAGAGTGAGCGAAACTAATGAAAACATTGTTGGGGTAAAACCTAAAGGGAAAGACCTAGCACCAAATCCAATTTGCCATCTGATCTAACTTCTGGAGACAGTCAAAATGAGCCTTAGAATTCTTCCCTACCTTATTCCTGTGCTGAGATACAGGCTGCTCCAACCTGCTGTAAAATGCTTGATTTCGAGAGTGAGCGAAACTAATGAAAACATTGTTGGGGTAAAACCTAAAGGGAAAGACCTAGCACCAAATCCAATTTGCCATCTGATCTAACTTCTGGAGGCAGTCAAAATGAGCCTTAGAATTCTTCCCTACCTTATTCCTGTGCTGAGATACAGGCTGCTCCAACCTGCTGTAAAATGCTTGATTTCGAGAGTGAGCGAAACTAATGAAAACATTGTTGGGGTAAAACCTAAAGGGAAAGACCTAGCACCAAATCCAATTTGCCATCTGATCTAACTTCTGGAGGCAGTCAAAATGATCCTTAGAATTCTTCCCTACCTTATTCCTGTGCTGAGATACAGGCTGCTCCAACCTGCTGTAAAATGCTTGATTTCGAGAGTGAGCGAAACTAATGAAAACATTGTTGGGGTAAAACCTAAAGGGAAAGACCTAGCACCAAATCCAATTTGCCATCTGATCTAACTTCTGGAGGCAGTCAAAATGAGCCTTAGAATTCTTCCCTACCTTATTCCTGTGCTGAGATACAGGCTGCTCCAACCTGCTGTAAAATGCTTGATTTCGAGAGTGAGCGAAACTAATGAAAACATTGTTGGGGTAAAACCTAAAGGGAAAGACCTAGCACCAAATCCAATTTGCCATCTGATCTAACTTCGGGAGGCAGTCAAAATGAGCCTTAGAATTCTTCCCTACCTTATTCCTGTGCTGAGATACAGGCTGCTCCAACCTGCTGTAAAATGCTTGATTTCGAGAGTGAGCGAAACTAATGAAAACATTGTTGGGGTAAAACCTAAAGGGAAAGACCTAGCACCAAATCCAATTTGCCATCTGATCTAACTTCTGGAGGCAGTCAAAATGATCCTTAGAATTCTTCCCTACCTTATTCCTGTGCTGAGATACAGGCTGCTCCAACCTGCTGTAAAATGCTTGATTTCGAGAGTGAGCGAAACTAATGAAAACATTGTTGGGGTAAAACCTAAAGGGAAAGACCTAGCACCAAATCCAATTTGCCATCTGATCTAACTTCTGGAGGCAGTCAAAATGAGCCTTAGAATTCTTCCCTACCGTATTCCTGTGCTGAGATACAGGCTGCTCCAACCTGCTGTAAAATGCTTGATTTCGAGAGTGAGCGAAACTAAAGAAAACATTGTTGGGGTAAAACCTAAAGGGAAAGACCTAGCACCAAATCCAGTTTGCCATCTGATCTAACTTCTGGAGGCAGTCAAAATGAGCCTTAGAATTCTTCCCTACCTTATTCCTGTGCTGAGATACAGGCTGCTCCAACCTGCTGTAAAATGCTTGATTTCGAGAGTGAGCGAAACTAATGAAAACATTGTTGGGGTAAAACCTAAAGGGAAAGACCTAGCACCAAATCCAATTTGCCATCTGATCTAACTTCTGGAGGCAGTCAAAATGAGCCTTAGAATTCTTCCCTACCTTATTCCTGTGCTGAGATACAGGCTGCTCCAACCTGCTGTAAAATGCTTGATTTCGAGAGTGAGCGAAACTAATGAAAACATTGTTGGGGTAAAACCTAAAGGGAAAGACCTAGCACCAAATCCAATTTGCCATCTGATCTAACTTCTGGAGGCAGTCAAAATGAGCCTTAGAATTCTTCCCTACCTTATTCCTGTGCTGAGATACAGGCTGCTCCAACCTGCTGTAAAATGCTTGATTTCGAGAGTGAGCGAAACTAATGAAAACATTGTTGGGGTAAAACCTAAAGGGAAAGACCTAGCACCAAATCCAATTTGCCATCTGATCTAACTTCTGGAGGCAGTCAAAATGAGCCTTAGAATTCTTCCCTACCTTATTCCTGTGCTGAGATACAGGCTGCTCCAACCTGCTGTAAAATGCTTGATTTCGAGAGTGAGCGAAACTAATGAAAACATTGTTGGGGTAAAACCTAAAGGGAAAGACCTAGCACCAAATCCAATTTGCCATCTGATCTAACTTCTGGAGGCAGTCAAAATGAGCATTTGAATTCTTCCCTACCTTATTCCTGTGCTGAGATACAGGCTGCTCCAACCTGCTGTAAAATGCTTGATTTCGAGAGTGAGCGAAACTAATGAAAACATTGTTGGGGTAAAACCTAAAGGGAAAGACCTAGCACCAAATCCAGTTTGCCATCTGATCTAACTTCTGGAGGCAGTCAAAATGAGCCTTAGAATTCTTCCCTACCTTATTCCTGTGCTGAGATACAGGCTGCTCCAACCTGCTGTAAAATGCTTGATTTCGAGAGTGAGCGAAACTAATGAAAACATTGTTGGGGTAAAACCTAAAGGGAAAGACCTAGCACCAAATCCAATTTGCCATCTGATCTAACTTCTGGAGGCAGTCAAAATGAGCCTTAGAATTCTTCCCTACCTTATTCCTGTGCTGAGATACAGGCTGCTCCAACCTGCTGTAAAATGCTTGATTTCGAGAGTGAGCGAAACTAATGAAAACATTGTTGGGGTAAAACCTAAAGGGAAAGACCTAGCACCAAATCCAATTTGCCATCTGATCTAACTTCTGGAGGCAGTCAAAATGAGCCTTAGAATTCTTCCCTACCTTATTCCTGTGCTGAGATACAGGCTGCTCCAACCTGCTGTAAAATGCTTGATTTCGAGAGTGAGCGAAACTAATGAAAACATTGTTGGGGTAAAACCTAAAGGGAAAGACCTAGCACCAAATCCAATTTGCCATCTGATCTAACTTCTGGAGGCAGTCAAAATGAGCCTTAGAATTCTTCCCTACCTTATTCCTGTGCTGAGATACAGGCTGCTCCAACCTGCTGTAAAATGCTTGATTTCGAGAGTGAGCGAAACTAATGAAAACATTGTTGGGGTAAAACCTAAAGGGAAAGACCTAGCACCAAATCCAATTTGCCATCTGATCTAACTTCTGGAGACAGTCAAAATGAGCCTTAGAATTCTTCCCTACCTTATTCCTGTGCTGAGATACAGGCTGCTCCAACCTGCTGTAAAATGCTTGATTTCGAGAGTGAGCGAAACTAATGAAAACATTGTTGGGGTAAAACCTAAAGGGAAAGACCTAGCACCAAATCCAATTTGCCATCTGATCTAACTTCTGGAGGCAGTCAAAATGAGCCTTAGAATTCTTCCCTACCTTATTCCTGTGCTGAGATACAGGCTGCTCCAACCTGCTGTAAAATGCTTGATTTCGAGAGTGAGCGAAACTAATGAAAACATTGTTGGGGTAAAACCTAAAGGGAAAGACCTAGCACCAAATCCAATTTGCCATCTGATCTAACTTCTGGAGGCAGTCAAAATGATCCTTAGAATTCTTCCCTACCTTATTCCTGTGCTGAGATACAGGCTGCTCCAACCTGCTGTAAAATGCTTGATTTCGAGAGTGAGCGAAACTAATGAAAACATTGTTGGGGTAAAACCTAAAGGGAAAGACCTAGCACCAAATCCAATTTGCCATCTGATCTAACTTCTGGAGGCAGTCAAAATGAGCCTTAGAATTCTTCCCTACCTTATTCCTGTGCTGAGATACAGGCTGCTCCAACCTGCTGTAAAATGCTTGATTTCGAGAGTGAGCGAAACTAATGAAAACATTGTTGGGGTAAAACCTAAAGGGAAAGACCTAGCACCAAATCCAATTTGCCATCTGATCTAACTTCGGGAGGCAGTCAAAATGAGCCTTAGAATTCTTCCCTACCTTATTCCTGTGCTGAGATACAGGCTGCTCCAACCTGCTGTAAAATGCTTGATTTCGAGAGTGAGCGAAACTAATGAAAACATTGTTGGGGTAAAACCTAAAGGGAAAGACCTAGCACCAAATCCAATTTGCCATCTGATCTAACTTCTGGAGGCAGTCAAAATGAGCCTTAGAATTCTTCCCTACCTTATTCCTGTGCTGAGATACAGGCTGCTCCAACCTGCTGTAAAATGCTTGATTTCGAGAGTGAGCGAAACTAATGAAAACATTGTTGGGGTAAAACCTAAAGGGAAAGACCTAGCACCAAATCCAATTTGCCATCTGATCTAACTTCTGGAGGCAGTCAAAATGAGCCTTAGAATTCTTCCCTACCTTATTCCTGTGCTGAGATACAGGCTGCTCCAACCTGCTGTAAAATGCTTGATTTCGAGAGTGAGCGAAACTAATGAAAACATTGTTGGGGTAAAACCTAAAGGGAAAGACCTAGCACCAAATCCAATTTGCCATCTGATCTAACTTCTGGAGGCAGTCAAAATGAGCCTTAGAATTCTTCCCTACCTTATTCCTGTGCTGAGATACAGGCTGCTCCAACCTGCTGTAAAATGCTTGATTTCGAGAGTGAGCGAAACTAATGAAAACATTGTTGGGGTAAAACCTAAAGGGAAAGACCTAGCACCAAATCCAATTTGCCATCTGATCTAACTTCTGGAGGCAGTCAAAATGAGCCTTAGAATTCTTCCCTACCTTATTCCTGTGCTGAGATACAGGCTGCTCCAACCTGCTGTAAAATGCTTGATTTCGAGAGTGAGCGAAACTAATGAAAACATTGTTGGGGTAAAACCTAAAGGGAAAGACCTAGCACCAAATCCAATTTGCCATCTGATCTAACTTCTGGAGACAGTCAAAATGAGCCTTAGAATTCTTCCCTACCTTATTCCTGTGCTGAGATACAGGCTGCTCCAACCTGCTGTAAAATGCTTGATTTCGAGAGTGAGCGAAACTAATGAAAACATTGTTGGGGTAAAACCTAAAGGGAAAGACCTAGCACCAAATCCAATTTGCCATCTGATCTAACTTCTGGAGGCAGTCAAAATGAGCCTTAGAATTCTTCCCTACCTTATTCCTGTGCTGAGATACAGGCTGCTCCAACCTGCTGTAAAATGCTTGATTTCGAGAGTGAGCGAAACTAATGAAAACATTGTTGGGGTAAAACCTAAAGGGAAAGACCTAGCACCAAATCCAATTTGCCATCTGATCTAACTTCTGGAGGCAGTCAAAATGATCCTTAGAATTCTTCCCTACCTTATTCCTGTGCTGAGATACAGGCTGCTCCAACCTGCTGTAAAATGCTTGATTTCGAGAGTGAGCGAAACTAATGAAAACATTGTTGGGGTAAAACCTAAAGGGAAAGACCTAGCACCAAATCCAATTTGCCATCTGATCTAACTTCTGGAGGCAGTCAAAATGAGCCTTAGAATTCTTCCCTACCTTATTCCTGTGCTGAGATACAGGCTGCTCCAACCTGCTGTAAAATGCTTGATTTCGAGAGTGAGCGAAACTAATGAAAACATTGTTGGGGTAAAACCTAAAGGGAAAGACCTAGCACCAAATCCAATTTGCCATCTGATCTAACTTCTGGAGGCAGTCAAAATGAGCCTTAGAATTCTTCCCTACCTTATTCCTGTGCTGAGATACAGGCTGCTCCAACCTGCTGTAAAATGCTTGATTTCGAGAGTGAGCGAAACTAATGAAAACATTGTTGGGGTAAAACCTAAAGGGAAAGACCTAGCACCAAATCCAATTTGCCATCTGATCTAACTTCTGGAGGCAGTCAAAATGAGCCTTAGAATTCTTCCCTACCTTATTCCTGTGCTGAGATACAGGCTGCTCCAACCTGCTGTAAAATGCTTGATTTCGAGAGTGAGCGAAACTAATGAAAACATTGTTGGGGTAAAACCTAAAGGGAAAGACCTAGCACCAAATCCAATTTGCCATCTGATCTAACTTCTGGAGGCAGTCAAAATGATCCTTAGAATTCTTCCCTACCTTATTCCTGTGCTGAGATACAGGCTGCTCCAACCTGCTGTAAAATGCTTGATTTCGAGAGTGAGCGAAACTAATGAAAACATTGTTGGGGTAAAACCTAAAGGGAAAGACCTAGCACCAAATCCAATTTGCCATCTGATCTAACTTCTGGAGGCAGTCAAAATGATCCTTAGAATTCTTCCCTACCTTATTCCTGTGCTGAGATACAGGCTGCTCCAACCTGCTGTAAAATGCTTGATTTCGAGAGTGAGCGAAACTAATGAAAACATTGTTGGGGTAAAACCTAAAGGGAAAGACCTAGCACCAAATCCAATTTGCCATCTGATCTAACTTCTGGAGGCAGTCAAAATGATCCTTAGAATTCTTCCCTACCTTATTCCTGTGCTGAGATACAGGCTGCTCCAACCTGCTGTAAAATGCTTGATTTCGAGAGTGAGCGAAACTAATGAAAACATTGTTGGGGTAAAACCTAAAGGGAAAGACCTAGCACCAAATCCAATTTGCCATCTGATCTAACTTCTGGAGGCAGTCAAAATGATCCTTAGAATTCTTCCCTACCTTATTCCTGTGCTGAGATACAGGCTGCTCCAACCTGCTGTAAAATGCTTGATTTCGAGAGTGAGCGAAACTAATGAAAACATTGTTGGGGTAAAACCTAAAGGGAAAGACCTAGCACCAAATCCAATTTGCCATCTGATCTAACTTCTGGAGGCAGTCAAAATGATCCTTAGAATTCTTCCCTACCTTATTCCTGTGCTGAGATACAGGCTGCTCCAACCTGCTGTAAAATGCTTGATTTCGAGAGTGAGCGAAACTAATGAAAACATTGTTGGGGTAAAACCTAAAGGGAAAGACCTAGCACCAAATCCAATTTGCCATCTGATCTAACTTCTGGAGGCAGTCAAAATGAGCCTTAGAATTCTTCCCTACCTTATTCCTGTGCTGAGATACAGGCTGCTCCAACCTGCTGTAAAATGCTTGATTTCGAGAGTGAGCGAAACTAATGAAAACATTGTTGGGGTAAAACCTAAAGGGAAAGACCTAGCACCAAATCCAATTTGCCATCTGATCTAACTTCTGGAGGCAGTCAAAATGAGCCTTAGAATTCTTCCCTACCTTATTCCTGTGCTGAGATACAGGCTGCTCCAACCTGCTGTAAAATGCTTGATTTCGAGAGTGAGCGAAACTAATGAAAACATTGTTGGGGTAAAACCTAAAGGGAAAGACCTAGCACCAAATCCAATTTGCCATCTGATCTAACTTCTGGAGGCAGTCAAAATGAGCCTTAGAATTCTTCCCTACCTTATTCCTGTGCTGAGATACAGGCTGCTCCAACCTGCTGTAAAATGCTTGATTTCGAGAGTGAGCGAAACTAATGAAAACATTGTTGGGGTAAAACCTAAAGGGAAAGACCTAGCACCAAATCCAATTTGCCATCTGATCTAACTTCTGGAGGCAGTCAAAATGAGCCTTAGAATTCTTCCCTACCGTATTCCTGTGCTGAGATACAGGCTGCTCCAACCTGCTGTAAAATGCTTGATTTCGAGAGTGAGCGAAACTAATGAAAACATTGTTGGGGTAAAACCTAAAGGGAAAGACCTAGCACCAAATCCAATTTGCCATCTGATCTAACTTCTGGAGGCAGTCAAAATGAGCCTTAGAATTCTTCCCTACCTTATTCCTGTGCTGAGATACAGGCTGCTCCAACCTGCTGTAAAATGCTTGATTTCGAGAGTGAGCGAAACTAATGAAAACATTGTTGGGGTAAAACCTAAAGGGAAAGACCTAGCACCAAATCCAATTTGCCATCTGATCTAACTTCTGGAGGCAGTCAAAATGAGCCTTAGAATTCTTCCCTACCTTATTCCTGTGCTGAGATACAGGCTGCTCCAACCTGCTGTAAAATGCTTGATTTCGAGAGTGAGCGAAACTAATGAAAACATTGTTGGGGTAAAACCTAAAGGGAAAGACCTAGCACCAAATCCAATTTGCCATCTGATCTAACTTCTGGAGGCAGTCAAAATGATCCTTAGAATTCTTCCCTACCTTATTCCTGTGCTGAGATACAGGCTGCTCCAACCTGCTGTAAAATGCTTGATTTCGAGAGTGAGCGAAACTAATGAAAACATTGTTGGGGTAAAACCTAAAGGGAAAGACCTAGCACCAAATCCAATTTGCCATCTGATCTAACTTCTGGAGGCAGTCAAAATGAGCCTTAGAATTCTTCCCTACCTTATTCCTGTGCTGAGATACAGGCTGCTCCAACCTGCTGTAAAATGCTTGATTTCGAGAGTGAGCGAAACTAATGAAAACATTGTTGGGGTAAAACCTAAAGGGAAAGACCTAGCACCAAATCCAGTTTGCCATCTGATCTAACTTCTGGAGGCAGTCAAAATGAGCCTTAGAATTCTTCCCTACCTTATTCCTGTGCTGAGATACAGGCTGCT
Source organism: Melanerpes formicivorus (assembly GCF_026170545.1). Taxonomy (NCBI): domain Eukaryota; kingdom Metazoa; phylum Chordata; class Aves; order Piciformes; family Picidae; genus Melanerpes; species Melanerpes formicivorus. Next base: position 37,917 of record NW_027143987.1, read on the forward strand.
CCAACCTGCTGTAAAATGCTTGATTTCGAGAGTGAGCGAAACTAATGAAAACATTGTTGGGGTAAAACCTAAAGGGAAAGACCTAGCACCAAATCCAATTTGCCATCTGATCTAACTTCTGGAGGCAGTCAAAAAGAGCCTTAGAATTCTTCCCTACCTTATTCCTGTGCTGAGATACAGGCTGCTCCAACCTGCTGTAAAATGCTTGATTTCGAGAGTGAGCGAAACTAATGAAAACATTGTTGGGGTAAAACCTAAAGGGAAAGACCTAGCACCAAATCCAATTTGCCATCTGATCTAACTTCTGGAGGCAGTCAAAATGAGCCTTAGAATTCTTCCCTACCTTATTCCTGTGCTGAGATACAGGCTGCTCCAACCTGCTGTAAAATGCTTGATTTCGAGAGTGAGCGAAACTAATGAAAACATTGTTGGGGTAAAACCTAAAGGGAAAGACCTAGCACCAAATCCAATTTGCCATCTGATCTAACTTCTGGAGGCAGTCAAAATGAGCCTTAGAATTCTTCCCTACCTTATTCCTGTGCTGAGATACAGGCTGCTCCAACCTGCTGTAAAATGCTTGATTTCGAGAGTGAGCGAAACTAATGAAAACATTGTTGGGGTAAAACCTAAAGGGAAAGACCTAGCACCAAATCCAATTTGCCATCTGATCTAACTTCTGGAGACAGTCAAAATGAGCCTTAGAATTCTTCCCTACCTTATTCCTGTGCTGAGATACAGGCTGCTCCAACCTGCTGTAAAATGCTTGATTTCGAGAGTGAGCGAAACTAATGAAAACATTGTTGGGGTAAAACCTAAAGGGAAAGTCCTAGCACCAAATCCAATTTGCCATCTGATCTAACTTCTGGAGGCAGTCAAAATGATCCTTAGAATTCTTCCCTACCTTATTCCTGTGCTGAGATACAGGCTGCTCCAACCTGCTGTAAAATGCTTGATTTTGAGAGTGAGCGAAACTAATGAAAACATTGTTGGGGTAAAACCTAAAGGGAAAGACCTAGCACCAAATCCAATTTGCCATCTGATCTAACTTCTGGAGGCAGTCAAAATGAGCCTTAGAATTCTTCCCTACCTTATTCCTGTGCTGAGATACAGGCTGCTCCAACCTGCTGTAAAATGCTTGATTTCGAGAGTGAGCGAAACTAATGAAAACATTGTTGGGGTAAAACCTAAAGGGAAAGACCTAGCACCAAATCCAATTTGCCATCTGATCTAACTTCTGGAGGCAGTCAAAATGAGCCTTAGAATTCTTCCCTACCTTATTCCTGTGCTGAGATACAGGCTGCTCCAACCTGCTGTAAAATGCTTGATTTCGAGAGTGAGCGAAACTAATGAAAACATTGTTGGGGTAAAACCTAAAGGGAAAGACCTAGCACCAAATCCAATTTGCCATCTGATCTAACTTCTGGAGGCAGTCAAAATGAGCCTTAGAATTCTTCCCTACCTTATTCCTGTGCTGAGATACAGGCTGCTCCAACCTGCTGTAAAATGCTTGATTTCGAGAGTGAGCGAAACTAATGAAAACATTGTTGGGGTAAAACCTAAAGGGAAAGACCTAGCACCAAATCCAATTTGCCATCTGATCTAACTTCTGGAGGCAGTCAAAATGATCCTTAGAATTCTTCCCTACCTTATTCCTGTGCTGAGATACAGGCTGCTCCAACCTGCTGTAAAATGCTTGATTTCGAGAGTGAGCGAAACTAATGAAAACATTGTTGGGGTAAAACCTAAAGGGAAAGACCTAGCACCAAATCCAATTTGCCATCTGATCTAACTTCTGGAGGCAGTCAAAATGATCCTTAGAATTCTTCCCTACCTTATTCCTGTGCTGAGATACAGGCTGCTCCAACCTGCTGTAAAATGCTTGATTTCGAGAGTGAGCGAAACTAATGAAAACATTGTTGGGGTAAAACCTAAAGGGAAAGACCTAGCACCAAATCCAATTTGCCATCTGATCTAACTTCTGGAGGCAGTCAAAATGATCCTTAGAATTCTTCCCTACCTTATTCCTGTGCTGAGATACAGGCTGCTCCAACCTGCTGTAAAATGCTTGATTTCGAGAGTGAGCGAAACTAATGAAAACATTGTTGGGGTAAAACCTAAAGGGAAAGACCTAGCACCAAATCCAATTTGCCATCTGATCTAACTTCTGGAGGCAGTCAAAATGATCCTTAGAATTCTTCCCTACCTTATTCCTGTGCTGAGATACAGGCTGCTCCAACCTGCTGTAAAATGCTTGATTTCGAGAGTGAGCGAAACTAATGAAAACATTGTTGGGGTAAAACCTAAAGGGAAAGACCTAGCACCAAATCCAATTTGCCATCTGATCTAACTTCTGGAGGCAGTCAAAATGATCCTTAGAATTCTTCCCTACCTTATTCCTGTGCTGAGATACAGGCTGCTCCAACCTGCTGTAAAATGCTTGATTTCGAGAGTGAGCGAAACTAATGAAAACATTGTTGGGGTAAAACCTAAAGGGAAAGACCTAGCACCAAATCCAATTTGCCATCTGATCTAACTTCTGGAGGCAGTCAAAATGAGCCTTAGAATTCTTCCCTACCTTATTCCTGTGCTGAGATACAGGCTGCTCCAACCTGCTGTAAAATGCTTGATTTCGAGAGTGAGCGAAACTAATGAAAACATTGTTGGGGTAAAACCTAAAGGAAAGACCTAGCACCAAATCCAATTTGCCATCTGATCTAACTTCTGGAGGCAGTCAAAATGATCCTTAGAATTCTTCCCTACCTTATTCCTGTGCTGAGATACAGGCTGCTCCAACCTGCTGTAAAATGCTTGATTTCGAGAGTGAGCGAAACTAATGAAAACATTGTTGGGGTAAAACCTAAAGGGAAAGACCTAGCACCAAATCCAATTTGCCATCTGATCTAACTTCTGGAGGCAGTCAAAATGAGCCTTAGAATTCTTCCCTACCTTATTCCTGTGCTGAGATACAGGCTGCTCCAACCTGCTGTAAAATGCTTGATTTCGAGAGTGAGCGAAACTAATGAAAACATTGTTGGGGTAAAACCTAAAGGGAAAGACCTAGCACCAAATCCAATTTGCCATCTGATCTAACTTCTGGAGGCAGTCAAAATGAGCCTTAGAATTCTTCCCTACCTTATTCCTGTGCTGAGATACAGGCTGCTCCAACCTGCTGTAAAATGCTTGATTTCGAGAGTGAGCGAAACTAATGAACACATTGTTGGGGTAAAACCTAAAGGGAAAGACCTAGCACCAAATCCAATTTGCCATCTGATCTAACTTCTGGAGGCAGTCAAAATGAGCCTTAGAATTTCTTCCCTACCTTATTCCTGTGCTGAGATACAGGCTGCTCCAACCTGCTGTAAAATGCTTGATTTCGAGAGTGAGCGAAACTAATGAAAACATTGTTGGGGTAAAACCTAAAGGGAAAGACCTAGCACCAAATCCAATTTGCCATCTGATCTAACTTCTGGAGGCAGTCAAAATGATCCTTAGAATTCTTCCCTACCTTATTCCTGTGCTGAGATACAGGCTGCTCCAACCTGCTGTAAAATGCTTGATTTCGAGAGTGAGCGAAACTAATGAAAACATTGTTGGGGTAAAACCTAAAGGGAAAGACCTAGCACCAAATCCAATTTGCCATCTGATCTAACTTCTGGAGGCAGTCAAAATGATCCTTAGAATTCTTCCCTACCTTATTCCTGTGCTGAGATACAGGCTGCTCCAACCTGCTGTAAAATGCTTGATTTCGAGAGTGAGCGAAACTAATGAAAACATTGTTGGGGTAAAACCTAAAGGGAAAGACCTAGCACCAAATCCAATTTGCCATCTGATCTAACTTCTGGAGGCAGTCAAAATGATCCTTAGAATTCTTCCCTACCTTATTCCTGTGCTGAGATACAGGCTGCTCCAACCTGCTGTAAAATGCTTGATTTCGAGAGTGAGCGAAACTAATGAAAACATTGTTGGGGTAAAACCTAAAGGGAAAGACCTAGCACCAAATCCAATTTGCCATCTGATCTAACTTCTGGAGGCAGTCAAAATGATCCTTAGAATTCTTCCCTACCTTATTCCTGTGCTGAGATACAGGCTGCTCCAACCTGCTGTAAAATGCTTGATTTCGAGAGTGAGCGAAACTAATGAAAACATTGTTGGGGTAAAACCTAAAGGGAAAGACCTAGCACCAAATCCAATTTGCCATCTGATCTAACTTCTGGAGGCAGTCAAAATGATCCTTAGAATTCTTCCCTACCTTATTCCTGTGCTGAGATACAGGCTGCTCCAACCTGCTGTAAAATGCTTGATTTCGAGAGTGAGCGAAACTAATGAAAACATTGTTGGGGTAAAACCTAAAGGGAAAGACCTAGCACCAAATCCAATTTGCCATCTGATCTAACTTCTGGAGGCAGTCAAAATGAGCCTTAGAATTCTTCCCTACCTTATTCCTGTGCTGAGATACAGGCTGCTCCAACCTGCTGTAAAATGCTTGATTTCGAGAGTGAGCGAAACTAATGAAAACATTGTTGGGGTAAAACCTAAAGGGAAAGACCTAGCACCAAATCCAATTTGCCATCTGATCTAACTTCTGGAGGCAGTCAAAATGAGCCTTAGAATTCTTCCCTACCTTATTCCTGTGCTGAGATACAGGCTGCTCCAACCTGCTGTAAAATGCTTGATTTCGAGAGTGAGCGAAACTAATGAAAACATTGTTGGGGTAAAACCTAAAGGGAAAGACCTAGCACCAAATCCAATTTGCCATCTGATCTAACTTCTGGAGGCAGTCAAAATGATCCTTAGAATTCTTCCCTACCTTATTCCTGTGCTGAGATACAGGCTGCTCCAACCTGCTGTAAAATGCTTGATTTCGAGAGTGAGCGAAACTAATGAAAACATTGTTGGGGTAAAACCTAAAGGGAAAGACCTAGCACCAAATCCAATTTGCCATCTGATCTAACTTCTGGAGGCAGTCAAAATGAGCCTTAGAATTCTTCCCTACCTTATTCCTGTGCTGAGATACAGGCTGCTCCAACCTGCTGTAAAATGCTTGATTTCGAGAGTGAGCGAAACTAATGAAAACATTGTTGGGGTAAAACCTAAAGGGAAAGACCTAGCACCAAATCCAATTTGCCATCTGATCTAACTTCTGGAGGCAGTCAAAATGAGCCTTAGAATTCTTCCCTACCTTATTCCTGTGCTGAGATACAGGCTGCTCCAACCTGCTGTAAAATGCTTGATTTCGAGAGTGAGCGAAACTAATGAAAACATTGTTGGGGTAAAACCTAAAGGGAAAGACCTAGCACCAAATCCAATTTGCCATCTGATCTAACTTCTGGAGGCAGTCAAAATGAGCCTTAGAATTCTTCCCTACCTTATTCCTGTGCTGAGATACAGGCTGCTCCAACCTGCTGTGAAATGCTTGATTTCGAGAGTGAGCGAAACTAATGAAAACATTGTTGGGGTAAAACCTAAAGGGAAAGACCTAGCACCAAATCCAATTTGCCATCTGATCTAACTTCTGGAGGCAGTCAAAATGAGCCTTAGAATTCTTCCCTACCTTATTCCTGTGCTGAGATACAGGCTGCTCCAACCTGCTGTAAAATGCTTGATTTCGAGAGTGAGCGAAACTAATGAAAACATTGTTGGGGTAAAACCTAAAGGGAAAGACCTAGCACCAAATCCAATTTGCCATCTGATCTAACTTCTGGAGGCAGTCAAAATGAGCCTTAGAATTCTTCCCTACCTTATTCCTGTGCTGAGATACAGGCTGCTCCAACCTGCTGTAAAATGCTTGATTTCGAGAGTGAGCGAAACTAATGAAAACATTGTTGGGGTAAAACCTAAAGGGAAAGACCTAGCACCAAATCCAATTTGCCATCTGATCT
>NW_027143988.1:0-43781 GCF_026170545.1 Melanerpes formicivorus
CGAAATCAAGCATTTTACAGCAGGTTGGAGCAGCCTGTATCTCAGCACAGGAATAAGGTAGGGAAGAATTCTAAGGATCATTTTGACTGCCTCCAGAAGTTAGATCAGATGGCAAATTGGATTTGGTGCTAGGTCTTTCCCTTTAGGTTTTACCCCAACAATGTTTTCATTAGTTTCGCTCACTCTCGAAATCGAGCATTTTACAGCAGGTTGGAGCAGCCTGTATCTCAGCACAGGAATAAGGTAGGGAAGAATTCTAAGGATCATTTTGACTGCCTCCAGAAGTTAGATCAGATGGCAAATTGGATTTGGTGCTAGGCCTTTCCCTTTAGGTTTTACCCCAACAATGTTTTCATTAGTTTCGCTCACTCTCGAAATCAAGCATTTTACAGCAGGTTGGAGCAGCCTGTATCTCAGCACAGGAATAAGGTAGGGAAGAATTGTAAGGATCATTTTGACTGCCTCCAGAAGTTAGATCAGATGGCAAATTGGATTTGGTGCTAGGTCTTTCCCTTTAGGTTTACCCCAACAATGTTTTCATTAGTTTCGCTCACTCTCGAAATCAAGCATTTTACAGCAGGTTGGAGCAGCCTGTATCTCAGCACAGGAATAAGGTAGGGAAGAATTCTAAGGATCATTTTGACTGCCTCCAGAAGTTAGATCAGATGGCAAATTGGATTTGGTGCTAGGTCTTTCCCTTTAGGTTTTACCCCAACAATGTTTTCATTAGTTTCGCTCACTCTCGAAATCAAGCATTTTACAGCAGGTTGGAGCAGCCTGTATCTCAGCACAGGAATAAGGTAGGGAAGAATTCTAAGGATCATTTTGACTGCCTCCAGAAGTTAGATCAGATGGCAAATTGGATTTGGTGCTAGGCCTTTCCCTTTAGGTTTTACCCCAACAATGTTTTCATTAGTTTCGCTCACTCTCGAAATCAAGCATTTTACAGCAGGTTGGAGCAGCCTGTATCTCAGCACAGGAATAAGGTAGGGAAGAATTCTAAGGATCATTTTGACTGCCTCCAGAAGTTAGATCAGATGGCAAATTGGATTTGGTGCTAGGCCTTTCCCTTTAGGTTTTACCCCAACAATGTTTTCATTAGTTTCGCTCACTCTCGAAATCAAGCATTTTACAGCAGGTTGGAGCAGCCTGTATCTCAGCACAGGAATAAGGTAGGGAAGAATTCTAAGGATCATTTTGACTGCCTCCAGAAGTTAGATCAGATGGCAAATTGGATTTGGTGCTAGGTCTTTCCCTTTAGGTTTTACCCCAACAATGTTTTCATTAGTTTCGCTCACTCTCGAAATCAAGCATTTTACAGCAGGTTGGAGCAGCCTGTATCTCAGCACAGGAATAAGGTAGGGAAGAATTCTAAGGATCATTTTGACTGCCTCCAGAAGTTAGATCAGATGGCAAATTGGATTTGGTGCTAGGTCTTTCCCTTTAGGTTTTACCCCAACAATGTTTTCATTAGTTTCGCTCACTCTCGAAATCAAGCATTTTACAGCAGGTTGGAGCAGCCTGTATCTCAGCACAGGAATAAGGTAGGGGAAGAATTCTAAGGATCATTTTGACTGCCTCCAGAAGTTAGATCAGATGGCAAATTGGATTTGGTGCTAGGTCTTTCCCTTTAGGTTTTACCCCAACAATGTTTTCATTAGTTTCGCTCACTCTCGAAATCAAGCATTTTACAGCAGGTTGGAGCAGCCTGTATCTCAGCACAGGAATAAGGTAGGGAAGAATTCTAAGGATCATTTTGACTGCCTCCAGAAGTTAGATCAGATGGCAAATTGGATTTGGTGCTAGGTCTTTCCCTTTAGGTTTTACCCCAACAATGTTTTCATTAGTTTCGCTCACTCTCGAAATCAAGCATTTTACAGCAGGTTGGAGCAGCCTGTATCTCAGCACAGGAATAAGGTAGGGAAGAATTCTAAGGATCATTTTGACTGCCTCCAGAAGTTAGATCAGATGGCAAATTGGATTTGGTGCTAGGTCTTTCCCTTTAGGTTTTACCCCAACAATGTTTTCATTAGTTTCGCTCACTCTCGAAATCAAGCATTTTACAGCAGGTTGGAGCAGCCTGTATCTCAGCACAGGAATAAGGTAGGGAAGAATTCTAAGGATCATTTTGACTGCCTCCAGAAGTTAGATCAGATGGCAAATTGGATTTGGTGCTAGGTCTTTCCCTTTAGGTTTTACCCCAACAATGTTTTCATTAGTTTCGCTCACTCTCGAAATCAAGCATTTTACAGCAGGTTGGAGCAGCCTGTATCTCAGCACAGGAATAAGGTAGGGAAGAATTCTAAGGCTCATTTTGACTGCCTCCAGAAGTTAGATCAGATGGCAAATTGGATTTGGTGCTAGGTCTTTCCCTTTAGGTTTTACCCCCAACAATGTTTTCATTAGTTTCGCTCACTCTCGAAATCAAGCATTTTACAGCAGGTTGGAGCAGCCTGTATCTCAGCACAGGAATAAGGTAGGGAAGAATTCTAAGGATCATTTTGACTGCCTCCAGAAGTTAGATCAGATGGCAAATTGGATTTGGTGCTAGGCCTTTCCCTTTAGGTTTTACCCTAACAATGTTTTCTTTAGTTTCGCTCACTCTCGAAATCAAGCATTTTACAGCAGGTTGGAGCAGCCTGTATCTCAGCACAGGAATAAGGTAGGGAAGAATTCTAAGGACCATTTTGACTGCCTCCAGAAGTTAGATCAGATGGCAAATTGGATTTGGTGCTAGGTCTTTCCCTTTAGGTTTTACCCCAACAATGTTTTCATTAGTTTCGCTCACTCTCGAAATCAAGCATTTTACAGCAGGTTGGAGCAGCCTGTATCTCAGCACAGGAATAAGGTAGGAAGAATTCTAAGGATCATTTTGACTGCCTCCAGAAGTTAGATCAGATGGCAAATTGGATTTGGTGCTAGGTCTTTCCCTTTAGGTTTTACCCCAACAATGTTTTCATTAGTTTCGCTCACTCTCGAAATCAAGCATTTTACAGCAGGTTGGAGCAGCCTGTATCTCAGCACAGGAATAAGGTAGGGAAGAATTCTAAGGATCATTTTGACTGCCTCCAGAAGTTAGATCAGATGGCAAATTGGATTTGGTGCTAGGTCTTTCCCTTTAGGTTTTACCCCAACAATGTTTTCATTAGTTTCGCTCACTCTCGAAATCAAGCATTTTACAGCAGGTTGGAGCAGCCTGTATCTCAGCACAGGAATAAGGTAGGGAAGAATTCTAAGGATCATTTTGACTGCCTCCAGAAGTTAGATCAGATGGCAAATTGGATTTGGTGCTAGGTCTTTCCCTTTAGGTTTTACCCCAACAATGTTTTCATTAGTTTCGCTCACTCTCGAAATCAAGCATTTTACAGCAGGTTGGAGCAGCCTGTATCTCAGCACAGGAATAAGGTAGGGAAGAATTCTAAGGCTCATTTTGACTGCCTCCAGAAGTTAGATCAGATGGCAAATTGGATTTGGTGCTAGGTCTTTCCCTTTAGGTTTTACCCCAACAATGTTTTCATTAGTTTCGCTCACTCTCGAAATCAAGCATTTTACAGCAGGTTGGAGCAGCCTGTATCTCAGCACAGGAATAAGGTAGGGAAGAATTCTAAGGATCATTTTGACTGCCTCCAGAAGTTAGATCAGATGGCAAATTGGATTTGGTGCTAGGTCTTTCCCTTTAGGTTTTACCCCAACAATGTTTTCATTAGTTTCGCTCACTCTCGAAATCAAGCATTTTACAGCAGGTTGGAGCAGCCTGTATCTCAGCACAGGAATAAGGTAGGGAAGAATTCTAAGGATCATTTTGACTGCCTCCAGAAGTTAGATCAGATGGCAAATTGGATTTGGTGCTAGGTCTTTCCCTTTAGGTTTTTACCCCAACAATGTTTTCATTAGTTTCGCTCACTCTCGAAATCAAGCATTTTACAGCAGGTTGGAGCAGCCTGTATCTCAGCACAGGAATAAGGTAGGGAAGAATTCTAAGGATCATTTTGACTGCCTCCAGAAGTTAGATCAGATGGCAAATTGGATTTGGTGCTAGGTCTTTCCCTTTAGGTTTTACCCCAACAATGTTTTCATTAGTTTCGCTCACTCTCGAAATCAAGCATTTTACAGCAGGTTGGAGCAGCCTGTATCTCAGCACAGGAATAAGGTAGGGAAGAATTCTAAGGATCATTTTGACTGCCTCCAGAAGTTAGATCAGATGGCAAATTGGATTTGGTGCTAGGTCTTTCCCTTTAGGTTTTACCCCAACAATGTTTTCATTAGTTTCGCTCACTCTCGAAATCAAGCATTTTACAGCAGGTTGGAGCAGCCTGTATCTCAGCACAGGAATAAGGTAGGGAAGAATTCTAAGGATCATTTTGACTGCCTCCAGAAGTTAGATCAGATGGCAAATTGGATTTGGTGCTAGGTCTTTCCCTTTAGGTTTTACCCCAACAATGTTTTCATTAGTTTCGCTCACTCTCGAAATCAAGCATTTTACAGCAGGTTGGAGCAGCCTGTATCTCAGCACAGGAATAAGGTAGGGAAGAATTCAAATACTCATTTTGACTGCCTCCAGAAGTTAGATCAGATGGCAAATTGGATTTGGTGCTAGGTCTTTCCCTTTAGGTTTTACCCCAACAATGTTTTCATTAGTTTCGCTCACTCTCGAAATCAAGCATTTTACAGCAGGTTGGAGCAGCCTGTATCTCAGCACAGGAATAAGGTAGGGAAGAATTCTAAGGATCATTTTGACTGCCTCCAGAAGTTAGATCAGATGGCAAATTGGATTTGGTGCTAGGTCTTTCCCTTTAGGTTTTACCTCAACAATGTTTTCATTAGTTTCGCTCACTCTCGAAATCAAGCATTTTACAGCAGGTTGGAGCAGCCTGTATCTCAGCACAGGAATAAGGTAGGGAAGAATTCTAAGGATCATTTTGACTGCCTCCAGAAGTTAGATCAGATGGCAAATTGGATTTGGTGCTAGGTCTTTCCCTTTAGGTTTTACCCCAACAATGTTTTCATTAGTTTCGCTCACTCTCGAAATCAAGCATTTTACAGCAGGTTGGAGCAGCCTGTATCTCAGCACAGGAATAAGGTAGGGAAGAATTCTAAGGATCATTTTGACTGCCTCCAGAAGTTAGATCAGATGGCAAATTGGATTTGGTGCTAGGTCTTTCCCTTTAGGTTTTACCCCAACAATGTTTTCATTAGTTTCGCTCACTCTCGAAATCAAGCATTTTACAGCAGGTTGGAGCAGCCTGTATCTCAGCACAGGAATAAGGTAGGGAAGAATTCTAAGGATCATTTTGACTGCCTCCAGAAGTTAGATCAGATGGCAAATTGGATTTGGTGCTAGGTCTTTCCTTTAGGTTTTACCCCAACAATGTTTTCATTAGTTTCGCTCACTCTCGAAATCAAGCATTTTACAGCAGGTTGGAGCAGCCTGTATCTCAGCACAGGAATAAGGTAGGGAAGAATTCTAAGGATCATTTTGACTGCCTCCAGAAGTTAGATCAGATGGCAAATTGGATTTGGTGCTAGGTCTTTCCCTTTAGGTTTTACCCCAACAATGTTTTCATTAGTTTCGCTCACTCTCGAAATCAAGCATTTTACAGCAGGTTGGAGCAGCCTGTATCTCAGCACAGGAATAAGGTAGGGAAGAATTCTAAGGATCATTTTGACTGCCTCCAGAAGTTAGATCAGATGGCAAATTGGATTTGGTGCTAGGTCTTTCCCTTTAGGTTTTACCCCAACAATGTTTTCATTAGTTTCGCTCACTCTCGAAATCAAGCATTTTACAGCAGGTTGGAGCAGCCTGTATCTCAGCACAGGAATAAGGTAGGGAAGAATTCTAAGGATCATTTTGACTGCCTCCAGAAGTTAGATCAGATGGCAAATTGGATTTGGTGCTAGGTCTTTCCCTTTAGGTTTTACCCCAACAATGTTTTCATTAGTTTCGCTCACTCTCGAAATCAAGCATTTTACAGCAGGTTGGAGCAGCCTGTATCTCAGCACAGGAATAAGGTAGGGAAGAATTCTAAGGATCATTTTGACTGCCTCCAGAAGTTAGATCAGATGGCAAATTGGATTTGGTGCTAGGTCCTTTCCCTTTAGGTTTTACCCCAACAATGTTTTCATTAGTTTCGCTCACTCTCGAAATCAAGCATTTTACAGCAGGTTGGAGCAGCCTGTATCTCAGCACAGGAATAAGGTAGGGAAGAATTCTAAGGCTCATTTTGACTGCCTCCAGAAGTTAGATCAGATGGCAAATTGGATTTGGTGCTAGGTCTTTCCCTTTAGGTTTTACCCCAACAATGTTTTCATTAGTTTCGCTCACTCTCGAAATCAAGCATTTTACAGCAGGTTGGAGCAGCCTGTATCTCAGCACAGGAATAAGGTAGGGAAGAATTCTAAGGCTCATTTTTGACTGCCTCCAGAAGTTAGATCAGATGGCAAATTGGATTTGGTGCTAGGTCTTTCCCTTTAGGTTTTACCCCAACAATGTTTTCATTAGTTTCGCTCACTCTCGAAATCAAGCATTTTACAGCAGGTTGGAGCAGCCTGTATCTCAGCACAGGAATAAGGTAGGGAAGAATTCTAAGGATCATTTTGACTGCCTCCAGAAGTTAGATCAGATGGCAAATTGGATTTGGTGCTAGGTCTTTCCCTTTAGGTTTTACCCCAACAATGTTTTCATTAGTTTCGCTCACTCTCGAAATCAAGCATTTTACAGCAGGTTGGAGCAGCCTGTATCTCAGCACAGGAATAAGGTAGGGAAGAATTCTAAGGATCATTTTGACTGCCTCCAGAAGTTAGATCAGATGGCAAATTGGATTTGGTGCTAGGTCTTTCCCTTTAGGTTTTACCCCAACAATGTTTTCATTAGTTTCGCTCACTCTCGAAATCAAGCATTTTACAGCAGGTTGGAGCAGCCTGTATCTCAGCACAGGAATAAGGTAGGGAAGAATTCTAAGGATCATTTTGACTGCCTCCAGAAGTTAGATCAGATGGCAAATTGGATTTGGTGCTAGGTCTTTCCCTTTAGGTTTTACCCAACAATGTTTTCATTAGTTTCGCTCACTCTCGAAATCAAGCATTTTACAGCAGGTTGGAGCAGCCTGTATCTCAGCACAGGAATAAGGTAGGGAAGAATTCTAAGGATCATTTTGACTGCCTCCAGAAGTTAGATCAGATGGCAAATTGGATTTGGTGCTAGGTCTTTCCCTTTAGGTTTTACCCCAACAATGTTTTCATTAGTTTCGCTCACTCTCGAAATCAAGCATTTTACAGCAGGTTGGAGCAGCCTGTATCTCAGCACAGGAATAAGGTAGGGAAGAATTCTAAGGATCATTTTGACTGCCTCCAGAAGTTAGATCAGATGGCAAATTGGATTTGGTGCTAGGTCTTTCCCTTTAGGTTTTACCCCAACAATGTTTTCATTAGTTTCGCTCACTCTCGAAATCAAGCATTTTACAGCAGGTTGGAGCAGCCTGTATCTCAGCACAGGAAAAGGTAGGGAAGAATTCTAAGGATCATTTTGACTGCCTCCAGAAGTTAAATCAGATGGCAAATTGGATTTGGTGCTAGGTCTTTCCCTTTAGGTTTTACCCCAACAATGTTTTCATTAGTTTCGCTCACTCTCGAAATCAAGCATTTTACAGCAGGTTGGAGCAGCCTGTATCTCAGCACAGGAATAAGGTAGGGAAGAATTCTAAGGATCATTTTGACTGCCTCCAGAAGTTAGATCAGATGGCAAATTGGATTTGGTGCTAGGTCTTTCCCTTTAGGTTTTACCCCAACAATGTTTTCATTAGTTTCGCTCACTCTCGAAATCAAGCATTTTACAGCAGGTAGGAGCAGCCTGTATCTCAGCACAGGAATAAGGTAGGGAAGAATTCTAAGGATCATTTTGACTGCCTCCAGAAGTTAGATCAGATGGCAAATTGGATTTGGTGCTAGGCCTTTCCCTTTAGGTTTTACCCCAACAATGTTTTCATTAGTTTCGCTCACTCTCGAAATCAAGCATTTTACAGCAGGTTGGAGCAGCCTGTATCTCAGCACAGGAATAAGGTAGGGAAGAATTCTAAGGATCATTTTGACTGCCTCCAGAAGTTAGATCAGATGGCAAATTGGATTTGGTGCTAGGTCTTTCCCTTTAGGTTTTACCCCAACAATGTTTTCATTAGTTTCGCTCACTCTCGAAATCAAGCATTTTACAGCAGGTTGGAGCAGCCTGTATCTCAGCACAGGAATAAGGTAGGGAAGAATTCTAAGGATCATTTTGACTGCCTCCAGAAGTTAGATCAGATGGCAAATTGGATTTGGTGCTAGGTCTTTCCCTTTAGGTTTTACCCCAACAATGTTTTCATTAGTTTCGCTCACTCTCGAAATCAAGCATTTTACAGCAGGTTGGAGCAGCCTGTATCTCAGCACAGGAATAAGGTAGGGAAGAATTCTAAGGATCATTTTGACTGCCTCCAGAAGTTAGATCAGATGGCAAATTGGATTTGGTGCTAGGTCTTTCCCTTTAGGTTTTACCCCAACAATGTTTTCATTAGTTTCGCTCACTCTCGAAATCAAGCATTTTACAGCAGGTTGGAGCAGCCTGTATCTCAGCACAGGAATAAGGTAGGGAAGAATTCTAAGGATCATTTTGACTGCCTCCAGAAGTTAGATCAAATGGCAAATTGGATTTGGTGCTAGGCCTTTCCCTTTAGGTTTTACCCCAACAATGTTTTCATTAGTTTCGCTCACTCTCGAAATCAAGCATTTTACAGCAGGTTGGAGCAGCCTGTATCTCAGCACAGGAATAAGGTAGGAAGAATTCTAAGGATCATTTTGACTGCCTCCAGAAGTTAGATCAGATGGCAAATTGGATTTGGTGCTAGGTCTTTCCCTTTAGGTTTTACCCCAACAATGTTTTCATTAGTTTTGCTCACTCTCGAAATCAAGCATTTTACAGCAGGTTGGAGCAGCCTGTATCTCAGCACAGGAATAAGGTAGGAAGAATTCTAAGGATCATTTTGACTGCCTCCAGAAGTTAGATCAGATGGCAAATTGGATTTGGTGCTAGGTCTTTCCCTTTAGGTTTTACCCCAACAATGTTTTCATTAGTTTCGCTCACTCTCGAAATCAAGCATTTTACAGCAGGTTGGAGCAGCCTGTATCTCAGCACAGGAATAAGGTAGGGAAGAATTCAAATACTCATTTTGACTGCCTCCAGAAGTTAGATCAGATGGCAAATTGGATTTGGTGCTAGGTCTTTCCCTTTAGGTTTTTACCCCAACAATGTTTTCATTAGTTTCGCTCACTCTCGAAATCAAGCATTTTACAGCAGGTAGGAGCAGCCTGTATCTCAGCACAGGAATAAGGTAGGGAAGAATTCTAAGGATCATTTTGACTGCCTCCAGAAGTTAGATCAGATGGCAAATTGGATTTGGTGCTAGGTCTTTCCCTTTAGGTTTTACCCCAACAATGTTTTCATTAGTTTCGCTCACTCTCGAAATCAAGCATTTTACAGCAGGTTGGAGCAGCCTGTATCTCAGCACAGGAATAAGGTAGGGAAGAATTCTAAGGATCATTTTGACTGCCTCCAGAAGTTAGATCAGATGGCAAATTGGATTTGGTGCTAGGTCTTTCCCTTTAGGTTTTACCCCAACAATGTTTTCATTAGTTTCGCTCACTCTCGAAATCAAGCATTTTACAGCAGGTTGGAGCAGCCTGTATCTCAGCACAGGAATAAGGTAGGGAAGAATTCTAAGGATCATTTTGACTGCCTCCAGAAGTTAGATCAGATGGCAAATTGGATTTGGTGCTAGGTCTTTCCCTTTAGGTTTTACCCCAACAATGTTTTCATTAGTTTCGCTCACTCTCGAAATCAAGCATTTTACAGCAGGTTGGAGCAGCCTGTAGCTCAGCACAGGAATAAGGTAGGGAAGAATTCTAAGGATCATTTTGACTGCCTCCAGAAGTTAGATCAGATGGCAAATTGGATTTGGTGCTAGGTCTTTCCCTTTAGGTTTTACCCCAACAATGTTTTCATTACTTTCGCTCACTCTCGAAATCAAGCATTTTACAGCAGGTTGGAGCAGCCTGTATCTCAGCACAGGAATAAGGTAGGGAAGAATTCTAAGGATCATTTTGACTGCCTCCAGAAGTTAGATCAGATGGCAAATTGGATTTGGTGCTAGGTCTTTCCCTTTAGGTTTTACCCCAACAATGTTTTCATTAGTTTCGCTCACTCTCGAAATCAAGCATTTTACAGCAGGTTGGAGCAGCCTGTATCTCAGCACAGGAATAAGGTAGGGAAGAATTCTAAGGATCATTTTGACTGCCTCCAGAAGTTAGATCAGATGGCAAATTGGATTTGGTGCTAGGCCTTTCCCTTTAGGTTTTACCCCAACAATGTTTTCATTAGTTTCGCTCACTCTCGAAATCAAGCATTTTACAGCAGGTTGGAGCAGCCTGTATCTCAGCACAGGAATAAGGTAGGGAAGAATTCTAAGGATCATTTTGACTGCCTCCAGAAGTTAGATCAGATGGCAAATTGGATTTGGTGCTAGGCCTTTCCCTTTAGGTTTTACCCCAACAATGTTTTCATTAGTTTTGCTCACTCTCGAAATCAAGCATTTTACAGCAGGTTGGAGCAGCCTGTATCTCAGCACAGGAATAAGGTAGGGAAGAATTCTAAGGCTCATTTTGACTGCCTCCAGAAGTTAGATCAGATGGCAAATTGGATTTGGTGCTAGGTCTTTCCCTTTAGGTTTTACCCCAACAATGTTTTCATTAGTTTTCGCTCACTCTCGAAATCAAGCATTTTACAGCAGGTTGGAGCAGCCTGTATCTCAGCACAGGAATAAGGTAGGGAAGAATTCTAAGGCTCATTTTGACTGCCTCCAGAAGTTAGATCAGATGGCAAATTGGATTTGGTGCTAGGTCTTTCCCTTTAGGTTTTACCCCAACAATGTTTTCATTAGTTTCGCTCACTCTCGAAATCAAGCATTTTACAGCAGGTTGGAGCAGCCTGTATCTCAGCACAGGAATAAGGTAGGGAAGAATTCTAAGGATCATTTTGACTGCCTCCAGAAGTTAGATCAGATGGCAAATTGGATTTGGTGCTAGGTCTTTCCCTTTAGGTTTTACCCCAACAATGTTTTCATTAGTTTCGCTCACTCTCGAAATCAAGCATTTTACAGCAGGTTGGAGCAGCCTGTATCTCAGCACAGGAATAAGGTAGGGAAGAATTCTAAGGATCATTTTGACTGCCTCCAGAAGTTAGATCAGATGGCAAATTGGATTTGGTGCTAGGTCTTTCCCTTTAGGTTTTACCCCAACAATGTTTTCATTAGTTTCGTTCACTCTCGAAATCAAGCATTTTACAGCAGGTTGGAGCAGCCTGTATCTCAGCACAGGAATAAGGTAGGGAAGAATTCTAAGGATCATTTTGACTGCCTCCAGAAGTTAGATCAGATGGCAAATTGGATTTGGTGCTAGGTCTTTCCCTTTAGGTTTTACCCAACAATGTTTTCATTAGTTTCGCTCACTCTCGAAATCAAGCATTTTACAGCAGGTTGGAGCAGCCTGTATCTCAGCACAGGAATAAGGTAGGGAAGAATTCTAAGGATCATTTTGACTGCCTCCAGAAGTTAGATCAGATGGCAAATTGGATTTGGTGCTAGGTCTTTCCCTTTAGGTTTTACCCCAACAATGTTTTCATTAGTTTCGCTCACTCTCGAAATCAAGCATTTTACAGCAGGTTGGAGCAGCCTGTATCTCAGCACAGGAATAAGGTAGGGAAGAATTCTAAGGATCATTTTGACTGCCTCCAGAAGTTAGATCAGATGGCAAATTGGATTTGGTGCTAGGTCTTTCCCTTTAGGTTTTACCCCAACAATGTTTTCATTAGTTTCGCTCACTCTCGAAATCAAGCATTTTACAGCAGGTTGGAGCAGCCTGTATCTCAGCACAGGAATAAGGTAGGGAAGAATTCTAAGGATCATTTTGACTGCCTCCAGAAGTTAGATCAGATGGCAAATTGGATTTGGTGCTAGGTCTTTCCCTTTAGGTTTTACCCCAACAATGTTTTCATTAGTTTCGCTCACTCTCGAAATCAAGCATTTTACAGCAGGTTGGAGCAGCCTGTATCTCAGCACAGGAATAAGGTAGGGAAGAATTCTAAGGATCATTTTGACTGCCTCCAGAAGTTAGATCAGATGGCAAATTGGATTTGGTGCTAGGTCTTTCCCTTTAGGTTTTACCCCAACAATGTTTTCATTAGTTTCGCTCACTCTCGAAATCAAGCATTTTACAGCAGGTAGGAGCAGCCTGTATCTCAGCACAGGAATAAGGTAGGGAAGAATTCTAAGGATCATTTTGACTGCCTCCAGAAGTTAGATCAGATGGCAAATTGGATTTGGTGCTAGGCCTTTCCCTTTAGGTTTTACCCCAACAATGTTTTCATTAGTTTCGCTCACTCTCGAAATCAAGCATTTTACAGCAGGTTGGAGCAGCCTGTATCTCAGCACAGGAATAAGGTAGGGAAGAATTCTAAGGATCATTTTGACTGCCTCCAGAAGTTAGATCAGATGGCAAATTGGATTTGGTGCTAGGTCTTTCCCTTTAGGTTTTACCCCAACAATGTTTTCATTAGTTTCGCTCACTCTCGAAATCAAGCATTTTACAGCAGGTTGGAGCAGCCTGTATCTCAGCACAGGAATAAGGTAGGGAAGAATTCTAAGGATCATTTTGACTGCCTCCAGAAGTTAGATCAGATGGCAAATTGGATTTGGTGCTAGGTCTTTCCCTTTAGGTTTTACCCCAACAATGTTTTCATTACTTTCGCTCACTCTCGAAATCAAGCATTTTACAGCAGGTTGGAGCAGCCTGTATCTCAGCACAGGAATAAGGTAGGGAAGAATTCTAAGGATCATTTTGACTGCCTCCAGAAGTTAGATCAGATGGCAAATTGGATTTGGTGCTAGGTCTTTCCCTTTAGGTTTTACCCCAACAATGTTTTCATTAGTTTCGCTCACTCTCGAAATCAAGCATTTTACAGCAGGTTGGAGCAGCCTGTATCTCAGCACAGGAATAAGGTAGGGAAGAATTCTAAGGATCATTTTGACTGCCTCCAGAAGTTAGATCAAATGGCAAATTGGATTTGGTGCTAGGCCTTTCCCTTTAGGTTTTACCCCAACAATGTTTTCATTAGTTTCGCTCACTCTCGAAATCAAGCATTTTACAGCAGGTTGGAGCAGCCTGTATCTCAGCACAGGAATAAGGTAGGGAAGAATTCTAAGGATCATTTTGACTGCCTCCAGAAGTTAGATCAGATGGCAAATTGGATTTGGTGCTAGGTCTTTCCCTTTAGGTTTTACCCCAACAATGTTTTCATTAGTTTTGCTCACTCTCGAAATCAAGCATTTTACAGCAGGTTGGAGCAGCCTGTATCTCAGCACAGGAATAAGGTAGGGAAGAATTCTAAGGATCATTTTGACTGCCTCCAGAAGTTAGATCAGATGGCAAATTGGATTTGGTGCTAGGTCTTTCCCTTTAGGTTTTACCCCAACAATGTTTTCATTAGTTTCGCTCACTCTCGAAATCAAGCATTTTACAGCAGGTTGGAGCAGCCTGTATCTCAGCACAGGAATAAGGTAGGGAAGAATTCAAATACTCATTTTGACTGCCTCCAGAAGTTAGATCAGATGGCAAATTGGATTTGGTGCTAGGTCTTTCCCTTTAGGTTTTACCCCAACAATGTTTTCATTAGTTTCGCTCACTCTCGAAATCAAGCATTTTACAGCAGGTAGGAGCAGCCTGTATCTCAGCACAGGAATAAGGTAGGGAAGAATTCTAAGGATCATTTTGACTGCCTCCAGAAGTTAGATCAGATGGCAAATTGGATTTGGTGCTAGGTCTTTCCCTTTAGGTTTTACCCCAACAATGTTTTCATTAGTTTCGCTCACTCTCGAAATCAAGCATTTTACAGCAGGTTGGAGCAGCCTGTATCTCAGCACAGGAATAAGGTAGGGAAGAATTCTAAGGATCATTTTGACTGCCTCCAGAAGTTAGATCAGATGGCAAATTGGATTTGGTGCTAGGTCTTTCCCTTTAGGTTTTACCCCAACAATGTTTTCATTAGTTTCGCTCACTCTCGAAATCAAGCATTTTACAGCAGGTTGGAGCAGCCTGTATCTCAGCACAGGAATAAGGTAGGGAAGAATTCTAAGGATCATTTTGACTGCCTCCAGAAGTTAGATCAGATGGCAAATTGGATTTGGTGCTAGGTCTTTCCCTTTAGGTTTTACCCCAACAATGTTTTCATTAGTTTCGCTCACTCTCGAAATCAAGCATTTTACAGCAGGTTGGAGCAGCCTGTAGCTCAGCACAGGAATAAGGTAGGGAAGAATTCTAAGGATCATTTTGACTGCCTCCAGAAGTTAGATCAGATGGCAAATTGGATTTGGTGCTAGGTCTTTCCCTTTAGGTTTTACCCCAACAATGTTTTCATTACTTTCGCTCACTCTCGAAATCAAGCATTTTACAGCAGGTTGGAGCAGCCTGTATCTCAGCACAGGAATAAGGTAGGGAAGAATTCTAAGGATCATTTTGACTGCCTCCAGAA
The DNA here is from genome assembly GCF_026170545.1 of Melanerpes formicivorus. NCBI lineage: Eukaryota > Metazoa > Chordata > Aves > Piciformes > Picidae > Melanerpes > Melanerpes formicivorus. The sequence continues at coordinate 14,606 of NW_027143988.1, forward strand.
GTTAGATCAGATGGCAAATTGGATTTGGTGCTAGGTCTTTCCCTTTAGGTTTTACCCCAACAATGTTTTCATTAGTTTCGCTCACTCTCGAAATCAAGCATTTTACAGCAGGTTGGAGCAGCCTGTATCTCAGCACAGGAATAAGGTAGGGAAGAATTCTAAGGATCATTTTGACTGCCTCCAGAAGTTAGATCAGATGGCAAATTGGATTTGGTGCTAGGCCTTTCCCTTTAGGTTTTACCCCAACAATGTTTTCATTAGTTTCGCTCACTCTCGAAATCAAGCATTTTACAGCAGGTTGGAGCAGCCTGTATCGCAGCACAGGAATAAGGTAGGGAAGAATTCTAAGGATCATTTTGACTGCCTCCAGAAGTTAGATCAGATGGCAAATTGGATTTGGTGCTAGGCCTTTCCCTTTAGGTTTTACCCCAACAATGTTTTCATTAGTTTTGCTCACTCTCGAAATCAAGCATTTTACAGCAGGTTGGAGCAGCCTGTATCTCAGCACAGGAATAAGGTAGGGAAGAATTCTAAGGATCATTTTGACTGCCTCCAGAAGTTAGATCAGATGGGAAATTGGATTTGGTGCTAGGTCTTTCCCTTTAGGTTTTACCCCAACAATGTTTTCATTAGTTTCGCTCACTCTCGAAATCAAGCATTTTACAGCAGGTTGGAGCAGCCTGTATCTCAGCACAGGAATAAGGTAGGGAAGAATTCTAAGGATCATTTTGACTGCCTCCAGAAGTTAGATCAGATGGCAAATTGGATTTGGTGCTAGGTCTTTCCCTTTAGGTTTTACCCCAACAATGTTTTCATTAGTTTCGCTCACTCTCGAAATCAAGCATTTTACAGCAGGTTGGAGCAGCCTGTATCTCAGCACAGGAATAAGGTAGGGAAGAATTCTAAGGATCATTTTGACTGCCTCCAGAAGTTAGATCAGATGGCAAATTGGATTTGGTGCTAGGTCTTTCCCTTTAGGTTTTACCCCAACAATGTTTTCATTAGTTTCGCTCACTCTCGAAATCAAGCATTTTACAGCAGGTTGGAGCAGCCTGTATCTCAGCACAGGAATAAGGTAGGGAAGAATTCTAAGGATCATTTTGACTGCCTCCAGAAGTTAGATCAGATGGCAAATTGGATTTGGTGCTAGGTCTTTCCCTTTAGGTTTTACCCCAACAATGTTTTCATTAGTTTCGCTCACTCTCGAAATCAAGCATTTTACAGCAGGTTGGAGCAGCCTGTATCTCAGCACAGGAATAAGGTAGGGAAGAATTCTAAGGCTCATTTTGACTGCCTCCAGAAGTTAGATCAGATGGCAAATTGGATTTGGTGCTAGGTCTTTCCCTTTAGGTTTTACCCCAACAATGTTTTCATTAGTTTCGCTCACTCTCGAAATCAAGCATTTTACAGCAGGTTGGAGCAGCCTGTATCTCAGCACAGGAATAAGGTAGGGAAGAATTCTAAGGATCATTTTGACTGCCTCCAGAAGTTAGATCAGATGGCAAATTGGATTTGGTGCTAGGTCTTTCCCTTTAGGTTTTACCCCAACAATGTTTTCATTAGTTTCGCTCACTCTCGAAATCAAGCATTTTACAGCAGGTTGGAGCAGCCTGTATCTCAGCACAGGAATAAGGTAGGGAAGAATTCTAAGGATCATTTTGACTGCCTCCAGAAGTTAGATCAGATGGCAAATTGGATTTGGTGCTAGGTCTTTCCCTTTAGGTTTTACCCCAACAATGTTTTCATTAGTTTCGCTCACTCTCGAAATCAAGCATTTTACAGCAGGTTGGAGCAGCCTGTATCTCAGCACAGGAATAAGGTAGGGAAGAATTCTAAGGATCATTTTGACTGCCTCCAGAAGTTAGATCAGATGGCAAATTGGATTTGGTGCTAGGCCTTTCCCTTTAGGTTTTACCCCAACAATGTTTTCATTAGTTTCGCTCACTCTCGAAATCAAGCATTTTACAGCAGGTTGGAGCAGCCTGTATCTCAGCACAGGAATAAGGTAGGGAAGAATTCTAATACTCATTTTGACTGCCTCCAGAAGTTAGATCAGATGGCAAATTGGATTTGGTGCTAGGTCTTTCCCTTTAGGTTTTACCCCAACAATGTTTTCATTAGTTTCGCTCACTCTCGAAATCAAGCATTTTACAGCAGGTTGGAGCAGCCTGTATCTCAGCACAGGAATAAGGTAGGGAAGAATTCTAAGGATCATTTTGACTGCCTCCAGAAGTTAGATCAGATGGCAAATTGGATTTGGTGCTAGGTCCTTCCCTTTAGGTTTTACCCCAACAATGTTTTCATTAGTTTCGCTCACTCTCGAAATCAAGCATTTTACAGCAGGTTGGAGCAGCCTGTATCTCAGCACAGGAATAAGGTAGGGAAGAATTCTAAGGATCATTTTGACTGCCTCCAGAAGTTAGATCAGATGGCAAATTGGATTTGGTGCTAGGTCTTTCCCTTTAGGTTTTACCCCAACAATGTTTTCATTAGTTTCACTCACTCTCGAAATCAAGCATTTTACAGCAGGTTGGAGCAGCCTGTATCTCAGCACAGGAATAAGGTAGGGAAGAATTCTAAGGATCATTTTGACTGCCTCCAGAAGTTAGATCAGATGGCAAATTGGATTTGGTGCTAGGTCTTTCCCTTTAGGTTTTACCCCAACAATGTTTTCATTAGTTTCGCTCACTCTCGAAATCAAGCATTTTACAGCAGGTTGGAGCAGCCTGTATCTCAGCACAGGAATAAGGTAGGGAAGAATTCTAAGGATCATTTTGACTGCCTCCAGAAGTTAGATCAGATGGCAAATTGGATTTGGTGCTAGGTCTTTCCCTTTAGGTTTTACCCCAACAATGTTTTCATTAGTTTCGCTCACTCTCGAAATCAAGCATTTTACAGCAGGTTGGAGCAGCCTGTATCTCAGCACAGGAATAAGGTAGGGAAGAATTCTAAGGATCATTTTGACTGCCTCCAGAAGTTAGATCAGATGGCAAATTGGATTTGGTGCTAGGTCTTTCCCTTTAGGTTTTACCCCAACAATGTTTTCATTAGTTTTGCTCACTCTCGAAATCAAGCATTTTACAGCAGGTAGGAGCAGCCTGTATCTCAGCACAGGAATAAGGTAGGGAAGAATTCTAAGGATCATTTTGACTGCCTCCAGAAGTTAGATCAGATGGCAAATTGGATTTGGTGCTAGGCCTTTCCCTTTAGGTTTTACCCCAACAATGTTTTCATTAGTTTCGCTCACTCTCGAAATCAAGCATTTTACAGCAGGTTGGAGCAGCCTGTATCTCAGCACAGGAATAAGGTAGGGAAGAATTCTAAGGATCATTTTGACTGCCTCCAGAAGTTAGATCAGATGGCAAATTGGATTTGGTGCTAGGTCTTTCCCTTTAGGTTTTACCCCAACAATGTTTTCATTAGTTTCGCTCACTCTCGAAATCAAGCATTTTACAGCAGGTTGGAGCAGCCTGTATCTCAGCACAGGAATAAGGTAGGGAAGAATTCTAAGGATCATTTTGACTGCCTCCAGAAGTTAGATCAGATGGCAAATTGGATTTGGTGCTAGGTCTTTCCCTTTAGGTTTTACCCCAACAATGTTTTCATTACTTTCGCTCACTCTCGAAATCAAGCATTTTACAGCAGGTTGGAGCAGCCTGTATCTCAGCACAGGAATAAGGTAGGGAAGAATTCTAAGGATCATTTTGACTGCCTCCAGAAGTTAGATCAGATGGCAAATTGGATTTGGTGCTAGGTCTTTCCCTTTAGGTTTTACCCCAACAATGTTTTCATTAGTTTCGCTCACTCTCGAAATCAAGCATTTTACAGCAGGTTGGAGCAGCCTGTATCTCAGCACAGGAATAAGGTAGGGAAGAATTCTAAGGATCATTTTGACTGCCTCCAGAAGTTAGATCAGATGGCAAATTGGATTTGGTGCTAGGTCTTTCCCTTTAGGTTTTACCCCAACAATGTTTTCATTACTTTCGCTCACTCTCGAAATCAAGCATTTTACAGCAGGTTGGAGCAGCCTGTATCTCAGCACAGGAATAAGGTAGGGAAGAATTCTAAGGATCATTTTGACTGCCTCCAGAAGTTAGATCAGATGGCAAATTGGATTTGGTGCTAGGTCTTTCCCTTTAGGTTTTACCCCAACAATGTTTTCATTAGTTTCGCTCACTCTCGAAATCAAGCATTTTACAGCAGGTTGGAGCAGCCTGTATCTCAGCACAGGAATAAGGTAGGGAAGAATTCTAAGGATCATTTTGACTGCCTCCAGAAGTTAGATCAGATGGCAAATTGGATTTGGTGCTAGGCCTTTCCCTTTAGGTTTTACCCCAACAATGTTTTCATTAGTTTCGCTCACTCTCGAAATCAAGCATTTTACAGCAGGTTGGAGCAGCCTGTATCTCAGCACAGGAATAAGGTAGGGAAGAATTCTAAGGATCATTTTGACTGCCTCCAGAAGTTAGATCAGATGGCAAATTGGATTTGGTGCTAGGCCTTTCCCTTTAGGTTTTACCCCAACAATGTTTTCATTAGTTTTGCTCACTCTCGAAATCAAGCATTTTACAGCAGGTTGGAGCAGCCTGTATCTCAGCACAGGAATAAGGTAGGGAAGAATTCTAAGGATCATTTTGACTGCCTCCAGAAGTTAGATCAGATGGCAAATTGGATTTGGTGCTAGGTCTTTCCCTTTAGGTTTTACCCCAACAATGTTTTCATTAGTTTCGCTCACTCTCGAAATCAAGCATTTTACAGCAGGTTGGAGCAGCCTGTATCTCAGCACAGGAATAAGGTAGGGAAGAATTCAAATACTCATTTTGACTGCCTCCAGAAGTTAGATCAGATGGCAAATTGGATTTGGTGCTAGGTCTTTCCCTTTAGGTTTTACCCCAACAATGTTTTCATTAGTTTCGCTCACTCTCGAAATCAAGCATTTTACAGCAGGTTGGAGCAGCCTGTATCTCAGCACAGGAATAAGGTAGGGAAGAATTCTAAGGATCATTTTGACTGCCTCCAGAAGTTAGATCAGATGGCAAATTGGATTTGGTGCTAGGTCTTTCCCTTTAGGTTTTACCCCAACAATGTTTTCATTAGTTTCGCTCACTCTCGAAATCAAGCATTTTACAGCAGGTTGGAGCAGCCTGTATCTCAGCACAGGAATAAGGTAGGGAAGAATTCTAAGGATCATTTTGACTGCCTCCAGAAGTTAGATCAGATGGCAAATTGGATTTGGTGCTAGGTCTTTCCCTTTAGGTTTTACCCCAACAATGTTTTCATTAGTTTCGCTCACTCTCGAAATCAAGCATTTTACAGCAGGTTGGAGCAGCCTGTATCTCAGCACAGGAATAAGGTAGGGAAGAATTCTAAGGATCATTTTGACTGCCTCCAGAAGTTAGATCAGATGGCAAATTGGATTTGGTGCTAGGTCTTTCCCTTTAGGTTTTACCCCAACAATGTTTTCATTAGTTTCGCTCACTCTCGAAATCAAGCATTTTACAGCAGGTTGGAGCAGCCTGTATCTCAGCACAGGAATAAGGTAGGGAAGAATTCTAAGGATCATTTTGACTGCCTCAAGAAGTTAGATCAGATGGCAAATTGGATTTGGTGCTAGGTCTTTCCCTTTAGGTTTTACCCCAACAATGTTTTCATTAGTTTCGCTCACTCTCGAAATCAAGCATTTTACAGCAGGTTGGAGCAGCCTGTATCTCAGCACAGGAATAAGGTAGGGAAGAATTCTAAGGATCATTTTGACTGCCTCCAGAAGTTAGATCAGATGGCAAATTGGATTTGGTGCTAGGTCTTTCCCTTTAGGTTTTACCCCAACAATGTTTTCATTAGTTTCGCTCACTCTCGAAATCAAGCATTTTACAGCAGGTTGGAGCAGCCTGTATCTCAGCACAGGAATAAGGTAGGGAAGAATTCTAAGGATCATTTTGACTGCCTCCAGAAGTTAGATCAGATGGCAAATTGGATTTGGTGCTAGGTCTTTCCCTTTAGGTTTTACCCCAACAATGTTTTCATTAGTTTCGCTCACTCTCGAAATCAAGCATTTTACAGCAGGTTGGAGCAGCCTGTATCTCAGCACAGGAATAAGGTAGGGAAGAATTCTAAGGATCATTTTGACTGCCTCCAGAAGTTAGATCAGATGGCAAATTGGATTTGGTGCTAGGTCTTTCCCTTTAGGTTTTACCCCAACAATGTTTTCATTAGTTTCGCTCACTCTCGAAATCAAGCATTTTACAGCAGGTTGGAGCAGCCTGTATCTCAGCACAGGAATAAGGTAGGGAAGAATTCTAAGGATCATTTTGACTGCCTCCAGAAGTTAGATCAGATGGCAAATTGGATTTGGTGCTAGGTCTTTCCCTTTAGGTTTTACCCCAACAATGTTTTCATTAGTTTCGCTCACTCTCGAAATCAAGCATTTTACAGCAGGTTGGAGCAGCCTGTATCTCAGCACAGGAATAAGGTAGGGAAGAATTCTAAGGATCATTTTGACTGCCTCCAGAAGTTAGATCAGATGGCAAATTGGATTTGGTGCTAGGTCTTTCCCTTTAGGTTTTACCCCAACAATGTTTTCATTAGTTTCGCTCACTCTCGAAATCAAGCATTTTACAGCAGGTTGGAGCAGCCTGTATCTCAGCACAGGAATAAGGTAGGGAAGAATTCTAAGGCTCATTTTGACTGCCTCCAGAAGTTAGATCAGATGGCAAATTGGATTTGGTGCTAGGCCTTTCCCTTTAGGTTTTACCCCAACAATGTTTTCATTAGTTTCGCTCACTCTCAAAATCAAGCATTTTACAGCAGGTTGGAGCAGCCTGTATCTCAGCACAGGAATAAGGTAGGGAAGAATTCTAAGGATCATTTTGACTGCCTCCAGAAGTTAGATCAGATGGCAAATTGGATTTGGTGCTAGGCCTTTCCCTTTAGGTTTTACCCCAACAATGTTTTCATTAGTTTTGCTCACTCTCGAAATCAAGCATTTTACAGCAGGTTGGAGCAGCCTGTATCTCAGCACAGGAATAAGGTAGGGAAGAATTCTAAGGATCATTTTGACTGCCTCCAGAAGTTAGATCAGATGGCAAATTGGATTTGGTGCTAGGTCTTTCCCTTTAGGTTTTACCCCAACAATGTTTTCATTAGTTTCGCTCACTCTCGAAATCAAGCATTTTACAGCAGGTTGGAGCAGCCTGTATCTCAGCACAGGAATAAGGTAGGGAAGAATTCAAATACTCATTTTGACTGCCTCCAGAAGTTAGATCAGATGGCAAATTGGATTTGGTGCTAGGTCTTTCCCTTTAGGTTTTACCCCAACAATGTTTTCATTAGTTTCGCTCACTCTCGAAATCAAGCATTTTACAGCAGGTTGGAGCAGCCTGTATCTCAGCACAGGAATAAGGTAGGGAAGAATTCTAAGGATCATTTTGACTGCCTCCAGAAGTTAGATCAGATGGCAAATTGGATTTGGTGCTAGGTCTTTCCCTTTAGGTTTTACCCCAACAATGTTTTCATTAGTTTCGCTCACTCTCGAAATCAAGCATTTTACAGCAGGTTGGAGCAGCCTGTATCTCAGCACAGGAATAAGGTAGGGAAGAATTCTAAGGCTCATTTTGACTGCCTCCAGAAGTTAGATCAGATGGCAAATTGGATTTGGTGCTAGGTCTTTCCCTTTAGGTTTTACCCCAACAATGTTTTCATTAGTTTCGCTCACTCTCGAAATCAAGCATTTTACAGCAGGTTGGAGCAGCCTGTATCTCAGCACAGGAATAAGGTAGGGAAGAATTCTAAGGATCATTTTGACTGCCTCCAGAAGTTAGATCAGATGGCAAATTGGATTTGGTGCTAGGTCTTTCCCTTTAGGTTTTACCCCAACAATGTTTTCATTAGTTTCGCTCACTCTCGAAATCAAGCATTTTACAGCAGGTTGGAGCAGCCTGTATCTCAGCACAGGAATAAGGTAGGGAAGAATTCTAAGGATCATTTTGACTGCCTCCAGAAGTTAGATCAGATGGCAAATTGGATTTGGTGCTAGGTCTTTCCCTTTAGGTTTTACCCCAACAATGTTTTCATTAGTTTCGCTCACTCTCGAAATCAAGCATTTTACAGCAGGTTGGAGCAGCCTGTATCTCAGCACAGGAATAAGGTAGGGAAGAATTCTAAGGATCATTTTGACTGCCTCCAGAAGTTAGATCAGATGGCAAATTGGATTTGGTGCTAGGTCTTTCCCTTTAGGTTTTACCCCAACAATGTTTTCATTAGTTTCGCTCACTCTCGAAATCAAGCATTTTACAGCAGGTTGGAGCAGCCTGTATCTCAGCACAGGAATAAGGTAGGGAAGAATTCTAAGGATCATTTTGACTGCCTCCAGAAGTTAGATCAGATGGCAAATTGGATTTGGTGCTAGGCCTTTCCCTTTAGGTTTTACCCCAACAATGTTTTCATTAGTTTCGCTCACTCTCAAAATCAAGCATTTTACAGCAGGTTGGAGCAGCCTGTATCTCAGCACAGGAATAAGGTAGGGAAGAATTCTAAGGATCATTTTGACTGCCTCCAGAAGTTAGATCAGATGGCAAATTGGATTTGGTGCTAGGCCTTTCCCTTTAGGTTTTACCCCAACAATGTTTTCATTAGTTTTGCTCACTCTCGAAATCAAGCATTTTACAGCAGGTTGGAGCAGCCTGTATCTCAGCACAGGAATAAGGTAGGGAAGAATTCTAAGGATCATTTTGACTGCCTCCAGAAGTTAGATCAGATGGCAAATTGGATTTGGTGCTAGGTCTTTCCCTTTAGGTTTTACCCCAACAATGTTTTCATTAGTTTCGCTCACTCTCGAAATCAAGCATTTTACAGCAGGTTGGAGCAGCCTGTAGCTCAGCACAGGAATAAGGTAGGGAAGAATTCAAATACTCATTTTGACTGCCTCCAGAAGTTAGATCAGATGGCAAATTGGATTTGGTGCTAGGTCTTTCCCTTTAGGTTTTACCCCAACAATGTTTTCATTAGTTTCGCTCACTCTCGAAATCAAGCATTTTACAGCAGGTTGGAGCAGCCTGTATCTCAGCACAGGAATAAGGTAGGGAAGAATTCTAAGGATCATTTTGACTGCCTCCAGAAGTTAGATCAGATGGCAAATTGGATTTGGTGCTAGGTCTTTCCCTTTAGGTTTTACCCCAACAATGTTTTCATTAGTTTCGCTCACTCTCGAAATCAAGCATTTTACAGCAGGTTGGAGCAGCCTGTATCTCAGCACAGGAATAAGGTAGGGAAGAATTCTAAGGATCATTTTGACTGCCTCCAGAAGTTAGATCAGATGGCAAATTGGATTTGGTGCTAGGTCTTTCCCTTTAGGTTTTACCCCAACAATGTTTTCATTAGTTTCGCTCACTCTCGAAATCAAGCATTTTACAGCAGGTTGGAGCAGCCTGTATCTCAGCACAGGAATAAGGTAGGGAAGAATTCTAAGGATCATTTTGACTGCCTCCAGAAGTTAGATCAGATGGCAAATTGGATTTGGTGCTAGGTCTTTCCCTTTAGGTTTTACCCCAACAATGTTTTCATTAGTTTCGCTCACTCTCGAAATCAAGCATTTTACAGCAGGTTGGAGCAGCCTGTATCTCAGCACAGGAATAAGGTAGGGAAGAATTCTAAGGATCATTTTGACTGCCTCCAGAAGTTAGATCAGATGGCAAATTGGATTTGGTGCTAGGCCTTTCCCTTTAGGTTTTACCCCAACAATGTTTTCATTAGTTTCGCTCACTCTCGAAATCAAGCATTTTACAGCAGGTTGGAGCAGCCTGTATCTCAGCACAGGAATAAGGTAGGGAAGAATTCTAAGGATCATTTTGACTGCCTCCAGAAGTTAGATCAGATGGCAAATTGGATTTGGTGCTAGGTCTTTCCCTTTAGGTTTTACCCCAACAATGTTTTCATTAGTTTCGCTCACTCTCGAAATCAAGCATTTTACAGCAGGTTGGAGCAGCCTGTATCTCAGCACAGGAATAAGGTAGGGAAGAATTCTAAGGATCATTTTGACTGCCTCCAGAAGTTAGATCAGATGGCAAATTGGATTTGGTGCTAGGTCTTTCCCTTTAGGTTTTACCCCAACAATGTTTTCATTAGTTTCGCTCACTCTCGAAATCAAGCATTTTACAGCAGGTTGGAGCAGCCTGTATCTCAGCACAGGAATAAGGTAGGGAAGAATTCTAAGGATCATTTTGACTGCCTCCAGAAGTTAGATCAGATGGCAAATTGGATTTGGTGCTAGGTCTTTCCCTTTAGGTTTTACCCCAACAATGTTTTCATTAGTTTCGCTCACTCTCGAAATCAAGCATTTTACAGCAGGTTGGAGCAGCCTGTATCTCAGCACAGGAATAAGGTAGGGAAGAATTCTAAGGATCATTTTGACTGCCTCCAGAAGTTAGATCAGATGGCAAATTGGATTTGGTGCTAGGTCTTTCCCTTTAGGTTTTACCCCAACAATGTTTTCATTAGTTTCGCTCACTCTCGAAATCAAGCATTTTACAGCAGGTTGGAGCAGCCTGTAGCTCAGCACAGGAATAAGGTAGGGAAGAATTCTAAGGATCATTTTGACTGCCTCCAGAAGTTAGATCAGATGGCAAATTGGATTTGGTGCTAGGTCTTTCCCTTTAGGTTTTACCCCAACAATGTTTTCATTAGTTTCGCTCACTCTCGAAACCAAGCATTTTACAGCAGGTTGGAGCAGCCTGTATCTCAGCACAGGAATAAGGTAGGGAAGAATTCTAAGGATCATTTTGACTGCCTCCAGAAGTTAGATCAGATGGCAAATTGGATTTGGTGCTAGGTCTTTCCCTTTAGGTTTTACCCCAACAATGTTTTCATTAGTTTCGCTCACTCTCGAAATCAAGCATTTTACAGCAGGTTGGAGCAGCCTGTATCTCAGCACAGGAATAAGGTAGGGAAGAATTCTAAGGATCATTTTGACTGCCTCCAGAAGTTAGATCAGATGGCAAATAGGATTTGGTGCTAGGTCTTTCCCTTTAGGTTTTACCCCAACAATGTTTTCATTAGTTTCGCTCACTCTCGAAATCAAGCATTTTACAGCAGGTTGGAGCAGCCTGTATCTCAGCACAGGAATAAGGTAGGGAAGAATTCTAAGGATCATTTTGACTGCCTCCAGAAGTTAGATCAGATGGCAAATTGGATTTGGTGCTAGGTCTTTCCCTTTAGGTTTTACCCCAACAATGTTTTCATTAGTTTCGCTCACTCTCGAAATCAAGCATTTTACAGCAGGTTGGAGCAGCCTGTATCTCAGCACAGGAATAAGGTAGGGAAGAATTCTAAGGATCATTTTGACTGCCTCCAGAAGTTAGATCAGATGGCAAATTGGATTTGGTGCTAGGCCTTTCCCTTTAGGTTTTACCCCAACAATGTTTTCATTAGTTTCGCTCACTCTCGAAATCAAGCATTTTACAGCAGGTTGGAGCAGCCTGTATCTCAGCACAGGAATAAGGTAGGGAAGAATTCTAAGGATCATTTTGACTGCCTCCAGAAGTTAGATCAGATGGCAAATTGGATTTGGTGCTAGGTCTTTCCCTTTAGGTTTTACCCCAACAATGTTTTCATTAGTTTCGCTCACTCTCGAAATCAAGCATTTTACAGCAGGTTGGAGCAGCCTGTATCTCAGCACAGGAATAAGGTAGGGAAGAATTCTAAGGATCATTTTGACTGCCTCCAGAAGTTAGATCAGATGGCAAATTGGATTTGGTGCTAGGTCTTTCCCTTTAGGTTTTACCCCAACAATGTTTTCATTAGTTTCGCTCACTCTCGAAATCAAGCATTTTACAGCAGGTTGGAGCAGCCTGTATCTCAGCACAGGAATAAGGTAGGGAAGAATTCTAAGGATCATTTTGACTGCCTCCAGAAGTTAGATCAGATGGCAAATTGGATTTGGTGCTAGGTCTTTCCCTTTAGGTTTTACCCCAACAATGTTTTCATTAGTTTCGCTCACTCTCGAAATCAAGCATTTTACAGCAGGTTGGAGCAGCCTGTATCTCAGCACAGGAATAAGGTAGGGAAGAATTCTAAGGATCATTTTGACTGCCTCCAGAAGTTAGATCAGATGGCAAATTGGATTTGGTGCTAGGTCTTTCCCTTTAGGTTTTACCCTAACAATGTTTTCATTAGTTTCGCTCACTCTCGAAATCAAGCATTTTACAGCAGGTTGGAGCAGCCTGTATCTCAGCACAGGAATAAGGTAGGGAAGAATTCTAAGGATCATTTTGACTGCCTCAAGAAGTTAGATCAGATGGCAAATAGGATTTGGTGCTAGGTCTTTCCCTTTAGGTTTTACCCCAACAATGTTTTCATTAGTTTCGCTCACTCTCGAAATCAAGCATTTTACAGCAGGTTGGAGCAGCCTGTATCTCAGCACAGGAATAAGGTAGGGAAGAATTCTAAGGATCATTTTGACTGCCTCCAGAAGTTAGATCAGATGGCAAATTGGATTTGGTGCTAGGTCTTTTCCTTTAGGTTTTACCCCAACAATGTTTTCATTAGTTTCGCTCACTCTCGAAATCAAGCATTTTACAGCAGGTTGGAGCAGCCTGTATCTCAGCACAGGAATAAGGTAGGGAAGAATTCTAAGGATCATTTTGACTGCCTCCAGAAGTTAGATCAGATGGCAAATTGGATTTGGTGCTAGGTCTTTCCCTTTAGGTTTTACCCCAACAATGTTTTCATTAGTTTCGCTCACTCTCGAAATCAAGCATTTTACAGCAGGTTGGAGCAGCCTGTATCTCAGCACAGGAATAAGGTAGGGAAGAATTCTATGGATCATTTTGACTGCCTCCAGAAGTTAGATCAGATGGCAAATTGGATTTGGTGCTAGGTCTTTCCCTTTAGGTTTTACCCCAACAATGTTTTCATTAGTTTCGCTCACTCTCGAAATCAAGCATTTTACAGCAGGTTGGAGCAGCCTGTATCTCAGCACAGGAATAAGGTAGGGAAGAATTCTAAGGCTCATTTTGACTGCCTCCAGAAGTTAGATCAGATGGCAAATTGGATTTGGTGCTAGGTCTTTCCCTTTAGGTTTTACCCCAACAATATTTTCATTAGTTTCGCTCACTCTCGAAATCAAGCATTTTACAGCAGGTTGGAGCAGCCTGTATCTCAGCACAGGAATAAGGTAGGGAAGAATTCTAAGGATCATTTTGACTGCCTCCAGAAGTTAGATCAGATGGGAAATTGGATTTGGTGCTAGGTCTTTCCCTTTAGGTTTTACCCCAACAATGTTTTCATTAGTTTCGCTCACTCTCGAAATCAAGCATTTTACAGCAGGTTGGAGCAGCCTGTATCACAGCACAGGAATAAGGTAGGGAAGAATTCAAATACTCATTTTGACTGCCTCCAGAAGTTAGATCAGATGGCAAATTGGATTTGGTGCTAGGTCTTTCCCTTTAGGTTTTACCCCAACAATGTTTTCATTAGTTTTGCTCACTCTCGAAATCAAGCATTTTACAGCAGGTTGGAGCAGCCTGTATCTCAGCACAGGAATAAGGTAGGGAAGAATTCTAAGGATCATTTTGACTGCCTCCAGAAGTTAGATCAGATGGCAAATTGGATTTGGTGCTAGGTCTTTCCCTTTAGGTTTTACCCCAACAATGTTTTCATTAGTTTCGCTCACTCTCGAAATCAAGCATTTTACAGCAGGTTGGAGCAGCCTGTATCTCAGCACAGGAATAAGGTAGGGAAGAATTCAAATACTCATTTTGACTGCCTCCAGAAGTTAGATCAGATGGCAAATTGGATTTGGTGCTAGGTCTTTCCCTTTAGGTTTTACCCCAACAATGTTTTCATTAGTTTCGCTCACTCTCGAAATCAAGCATTTTACAGCAGGTTGGAGCAGCCTGTATCTCAGCACAGGAATAAGGTAGGGAAGAATTCTAAGGATCATTTTGACTGCCTCCAGAAGTTAGATCAGATGGCAAATTGGATTTGGTGCTAGGTCTTTCCCTTTAGGTTTTACCCCAACAATGTTTTCATTAGTTTCGCTCACTCTCGAAATCAAGCATTTTACAGCAGGTTGGAGCAGCCTGTATCTCAGCACAGGAATAAGGTAGGGAAGAATTCTAAGGATCATTTTGACTGCCTCCAGAAGTTAGATCAGATGGCAAATTGGATTTGGTGCTAGGTCTTTCCCTTTAGGTTTTACCCCAACAATGTTTTCATTAGTTTCGCTCACTCTCGAAATCAAGCATTTTACAGCAGGTTGGAGCAGCCTGTATCTCAGCACAGGAATAAGGTAGGGAAGAATTCTAAGGATCATTTTGACTGCCTCCAGAAGTTAGATCAGATGGCAAATTGGATTTGGTGCTAGGTCTTTCCCTTTAGGTTTTACCCCAACAATGTTTTCATTAGTTTCGCTCACTCTCGAAATCAAGCATTTTACAGCAGGTTGGAGCAGCCTGTATCTCAGCACAGGAATAAGGTAGGGAAGAATTCTAAGGATCATTTTGACTGCCTCCAGAAGTTAGATCAGATGGCAAATTGGATTTGGTGCTAGGCCTTTCCCTTTAGGTTTTACCCCAACAATGTTTTCATTAGTTTCGCTCACTCTCGAAATCAAGCATTTTACAGCAGGTTGGAGCAGCCTGTATCTCAGCACAGGAATAAGGTAGGGAAGAATTCTAAGGATCATTTTGACTGCCTCCAGAAGTTAGATCAGATGGCAAATTGGATTTGGTGCTAGGTCTTTCCCTTTAGGTTTTACCCCAACAATGTTTTCATTAGTTTCGCTCACTCTCGAAATCAAGCATTTTACAGCAGGTTGGAGCAGCCTGTATCTCAGCACAGGAATAAGGTAGGGAAGAATTCTAAGGATCATTTTGACTGCCTCCAGAAGTTAGATCAGATGGCAAATTGGATTTGGTGCTAGGTCTTTCCCTTTAGGTTTTACCCCAACAATGTTTTCATTAGTTTCGCTCACTCTCGAAATCAAGCATTTTACAGCAGGTTGGAGCAGCCTGTATCTCAGCACAGGAATAAGGTAGGGAAGAATTCTAAGGATCATTTTGACTGCCTCCAGAAGTTAGATCAGATGGCAAATTGGATTTGGTGCTAGGTCTTTCCCTTTAGGTTTTACCCCAACAATGTTTTCATTAGTTTCGCTCACTCTCGAAATCAAGCATTTTACAGCAGGTTGGAGCAGCCTGTATCTCAGCACAGGAATAAGGTAGGGAAGAATTCTAAGGCTCATTTTGACTGCCTCCAGAAGTTAGATCAGATGGCAAATTGGATTTGGTGCTAGGTCTTTCCCTTTAGGTTTTACCCCAACAATGTTTTCATTAGTTTCGCTCACTCTCGAAATCAAGCATTTTACAGCAGGTTGGAGCAGCCTGTATCTCAGCACAGGAATAAGGTAGGGAAGAATTCTAAGGATCATTTTGACTGCCTCCAGAAGTTAGATCAGATGGCAAATTGGATTTGGTGCTAGGTCTTTCCCTTTAGGTTTTACCCCAACAATGTTTTCATTAGTTTCGCTCACTCTCGAAATCAAGCATTTTACAGCAGGTTGGAGCAGCCTGTATCTCAGCACAGGAATAAGGTAGGGAAGAATTCTAAGGATCATTTTGACTGCCTCCAGAAGTTAGATCAGATGGCAAATTGGATTTGGTGCTAGGTCTTTCCCTTTAGGTTTTACCCCAACAATGTTTTCATTAGTTTCGCTCACTCTCGAAATCAAGCATTTTACAGCAGGTTGGAGCAGCCTGTATCTCAGCACAGGAATAAGGTAGGGAAGAATTCTATGGATCATTTTGACTGCCTCCAGAAGTTAGATCAGATGGCAAATTGGATTTGGTGCTAGGTCTTTCCCTTTAGGTTTTACCCCAACAATGTTTTCATTAGTTTCGCTCACTCTCGAAATCAAGCATTTTACAGCAGGTTGGGAGCAGCCTGTATCTCAGCACAGGAATAAGGTAGGGAAGAATTCTAAGGATCATTTTGACTGCCTCCAGAAGTTAGATCAGATGGCAAATTGGATTTGGTGCTAGGTCTTTCCCTTTAGGTTTTACCCCAACAATGTTTTCATTAGTTTCGCTCACTCTCGAAATCAAGCATTTTACAGCAGGTTGGAGCAGCCTGTATCTCAGCACAGGAATAAGGTAGGGAAGAATTCTAAGGATCATTTTGACTGCCTCCAGAAGTTAGATCAGATGGCAAATTGGATTTGGTGCTAGGTCTTTCCCTTTAGGTTTTACCCCAACAATGTTTTCATTAGTTTCGCTCACTCTCGAAATCAAGCATTTTACAGCAGGTTGGAGCAGCCTGTATCACAGCACAGGAATAAGGTAGGGAAGAATTCAAATACTCATTTTGACTGCCTCCAGAAGTTAGATCAGATGGCAAATTGGATTTGGTGCTAGGTCTTTCCCTTTAGGTTTTACCCCAACAATGTTTTCATTAGTTTCGCTCACTCTCGAAATCAAGCATTTTACAGCAGGTTGGAGCAGCCTGTATCTCAGCACAGGAATAAGGTAGGGAAGAATTCTAAGGCTCATTTTGACTGCCTCCAGAAGTTAGATCAGATGGCAAATTGGATTTGGTGCTAGGTCTTTCCCTTTAGGTTTTACCCCAACAATGTTTTCATTAGTTTCGCTCACTCTCGAAATCAAGCATTTTACAGCAGGTTGGAGCAGCCTGTATCTCAGCACAGGAATAAGGTAGGGAAGAATTCTAAGGATCATTTTGACTGCCTCCAGAAGTTAGATCAGATGGCAAATTGGATTTGGTGCTAGGTCTTTCCCTTTAGGTTTTACCCCAACAATGTTTTCATTAGTTTCGCTCACTCTCGAAATCAAGCATTTTACAGCAGGTTGGAGCAGCCTGTATCTCAGCACAGGAATAAGGTAGGGAAGAATTCTAAGGATCATTTTGACTGCCTCCAGAAGTTAGATCAGATGGCAAATTGGATTTGGTGCTAGGTCTTTCCCTTTAGGTTTTACCCCAACAATGTTTTCATTAGTTTCGCTCACTCTCGAAATCAAGCATTTTACAGCAGGTTGGAGCAGCCTGTATCTCAGCACAGGAATAAGGTAGGGAAGAATTCTAAGGATCATTTTGACTGCCTCCAGAAGTTAGATCAGATGGCAAATTGGATTTGGTGCTAGGTCTTTCCCTTTAGGTTTTACCCCAACAATGTTTTCATTAGTTTCGCTCACTCTCGAAATCAAGCATTTTTACAGCAGGTTGGAGCAGCCTGTATCTCAGCACAGGAATAAGGTAGGGAAGAATTCTAAGGATCATTTTGACTGCCTCCAGAAGTTAGATCAGATGGCAAATTGGATTTGGTGCTAGGTCTTTCCCTTTAGGTTTTACCCCAACAATGTTTTCATTAGTTTCGCTCACTCTCGAAATCAAGCATTTTACAGCAGGTTGGAGGCAGCCTGTATCTCAGCACAGGAATAAGGTAGGGAAGAATTCTAAGGATCATTTTGACTGCCTCCAGAAGTTAGATCAGATGGCAAATTGGATTTGGTGCTAGGTCTTTCCCTTTAGGTTTTACCCCAACAATGTTTTCATTAGTTTCGCTCACTCTCGAAATCAAGCATTTTACAGCAGGTTGGAGCAGCCTGTATCTCAGCACAGGAATAAGGTAGGGAAGAATTCTAAGGATCATTTTGACTGCCTCCAGAAGTTAGATCAGATGGCAAATTGGATTTGGTGCTAGGTCTTTCCCTTTAGGTTTT
Source organism: Melanerpes formicivorus (assembly GCF_026170545.1). NCBI lineage: Eukaryota > Metazoa > Chordata > Aves > Piciformes > Picidae > Melanerpes > Melanerpes formicivorus. The sequence goes on from NW_027143988.1 coordinate 32,332, forward strand.
ACCCCAACAATGTTTTCATTAGTTTCGCTCACTCTCGAAATCAAGCATTTTACAGCAGGTTGGAGCAGCCTGTATCTCAGCACAGGAATAAGGTAGGGAAGAATTCTAAGGATCATTTTGACTGCCTCCAGAAGTTAGATCAGGTGGCAAATTGTATTTGGTGCTAGGTCTTTCCCTTTAGGTTTTACCCCAACAATGTTTTCATTAGTTTCGCTCACTCTCGAAATCAAGCATTTTACAGCAGGTTGGAGCAGCCTGTATCTCAGCACAGGAATAAGGTAGGGAAGAATTCAAATACTCATTTTGACTGCCTCCAGAAGTTAGATCAGATGGCAAATTGGATTTGGTGCTAGGTCTTTCCCTTTAGGTTTTACCCCAACAATGTTTTCATTAGTTTCGCTCACTCTCGAAATCAAGCATTTTACAGCAGGTTGGAGCAGCCTGTATCTCAGCACAGGAATAAGGTAGGGAAGAATTCTAAGGATCATTTTGACTGCCTCCAGAAGTTAGATCAGATGGCAAATTGGATTTGGTGCTAGGTCTTTCCCTTTAGGTTTTACCCCAACAATGTTTTCATTAGTTTCGCTCACTCTCGAAATCAAGCATTTTACAGCAGGTTGGAGCAGCCTGTATCTCAGCACAGGAATAAGGTAGGGAAGAATTCTAAGGATCATTTTGACTGCCTCCAGAAGTTAGATCAGATGGCAAATTGGATTTGGTGCTAGGTCTTTCCCTTTAGGTTTTACCCCAACAATGTTTTCATTAGTTTCGCTCACTCTCGAAATCAAGCATTTTACAGCAGGTTGGAGCAGCCTGTATCTCAGCACAGGAATAAGGTAGGGAAGAATTCTAAGGATCATTTTGACTGCCTCCAGAAGTTAGATCAGATGGCAAATTGGATTTGGTGCTAGGCCTTTCCCTTTAGGTTTTACCCCAACAATGTTTTCATTAGTTTCGCTCACTCTCGAAATCAAGCATTTTACAGCAGGTTGGAGCAGCCTGTATCTCAGCACAGGAATAAGGTAGGGAAGAATTCTAAGGATCATTTTGACTGCCTCCAGAAGTTAGATCAGATGGCAAATTGGATTTGGTGCTAGGTCTTTCCCTTTAGGTTTTTACCCCAACAATGTTTTCATTAGTTTCGCTCACTCTCGAAATCAAGCATTTTACAGCAGGTTGGAGCAGCCTGTATCTCAGCACAGGAATAAGGTAGGGAAGAATTCTAAGGATCATTTTGACTGCCTCCAGAAGTTAGATCAGATGGCAAATTGGATTTGGTGCTAGGTCTTTCCCTTTAGGTTTTACCCCAACAATGTTTTCATTAGTTTCGCTCACTCTCGAAATCAAGCATTTTACAGCAGGTTGGAGCAGCCTGTATCTCAGCACAGGAATAAGGTAGGGAAGAATTCTAAGGATCATTTTGACTGCCTCCAGAAGTTAGATCAGATGGCAAATTGGATTTGGTGCTAGGTCTTTCCCTTTAGGTTTTACCCCAACAATGTTTTCATTAGTTTCGCTCACTCTCGAAATCAAGCATTTTACAGCAGGTTGGAGCAGCCTGTATCTCAGCACAGGAATAAGGTAGGGAAGAATTCTAAGGATCATTTTGACTGCCTCCAGAAGTTAGATCAGATGGCAAATTGGATTTGGTGCTAGGCCTTTCCCTTTAGGTTTTACCCCAACAATGTTTTCATTAGTTTCGCTCACTCTCGAAATCAAGCATTTTACAGCAGGTTGGAGCAGCCTGTATCTCAGCACAGGAATAAGGTAGGGAAGAATTCTAAGGATCATTTTGACTGCCTCCAGAAGTTAGATCAGATGGCAAATTGGATTTGGTGCTAGGTCTTTCCCTTTAGGTTTTACCCCAACAATGTTTTCATTAGTTTCGCTCACTCTCGAAATCAAGCATTTTACAGCAGGTTGGAGCAGCCTGTATCTCAGCACAGGAATAAGGTAGGGAAGAATTCTAAGGATCATTTTGACTGCCTCCAGAAGTTAGATCAGATGGCAAATTGGATTTGGTGCTAGGCCTTTCCCTTTAGGTTTTACCCCAACAATGTTTTCATTAGTTTCGCTCACTCTCGAAATCAAGCATTTTACAGCAGGTTGGAGCAGCCTGTATCTCAGCACAGGAATAAGGTAGGGAAGAATTCTAAGGATCATTTTGACTGCCTCCAGAAGTTAGATCAGATGGCAAATTGGATTTGGTGCTAGGTCTTTCCCTTTAGGTTTTACCCCAACAATGTTTTCATTAGTTTCGCTCACTCTCGAAATCAAGCATTTTACAGCAGGTTGGAGCAGCCTGTATCTCAGCACAGGAATAAGGTAGGGAAGAATTCTAAGGATCATTTTGACTGCCTCCAGAAGTTAGATCAGATGGCAAATTGGATTTGGTGCTAGGCCTTTCCCTTTAGGTTTTACCCCAACAATGTTTTCATTAGTTTCGCTCACTCTCGAAATCAAGCATTTTACAGCAGGTTGGAGCAGCCTGTATCTCAGCACAGGAATAAGGTAGGGAAGAATTCTAAGGATCATTTTGACTGCCTCCAGAAGTTAGATCAGATGGCAAATTGGATTTGGTGCTAGGTCTTTCCCTTTAGGTTTTACCCCAACAATGTTTTCATTAGTTTCGCTCACTCTCGAAATCAAGCATTTTACAGCAGGTTGGAGCAGCCTGTATCTCAGCACAGGAATAAGGTAGGGAAGAATTCTAAGGATCATTTTGACTGCCTCCAGAAGTTAGATCAGATGGCAAATTGGATTTGGTGCTAGGTCTTTCCCTTTAGGTTTTACCCCAACAATGTTTTCATTAGTTTCGCTCACTCTCGAAATCAAGCATTTTACAGCAGGTTGGAGCAGCCTGTATCTCAGCACAGGAATAAGGTAGGGAAGAATTCTAAGGATCATTTTGACTGCCTCCAGAAGTTAGATCAGATGGCAAATTGGATTTGGTGCTAGGTCTTTCCCTTTAGGTTTTACCCCAACAATGTTTTCATTAGTTTCGCTCACTCTCGAAATCAAGCATTTTACAGCAGGTTGGAGCAGCCTGTATCTCAGCACAGGAATAAGGTAGGGAAGAATTCTAAGGATCATTTTGACTGCCTCCAGAAGTTAGATCAGATGGCAAATTGGATTTGGTGCTAGGCCTTTCCCTTTAGGTTTTACCCCAACAATGTTTTCATTAGTTTCGCTCACTCTCGAAATCAAGCATTTTACAGCAGGTTGGAGCAGCCTGTATCTCAGCACAGGAATAAGGTAGGGAAGAATTCTAAGGCTCATTTTGACTGCCTCCAGAAGTTAGATCAGATGGCAAATTGGATTTGGTGCTAGGTCTTTCCCTTTAGGTTTTACCCCAACAATGTTTTCATTAGTTTCGCTCACTCTCGAAATCAAGCATTTTACAGCAGGTTGGAGCAGCCTGTATCTCAGCACAGGAATAAGGTAGGGAAGAATTCTAAGGATCATTTTGACTGCCTCCAGAAGTTAGATCAGATGGCAAATTGGATTTGGTGCTAGGTCTTTCCCTTTAGGTTTTACCCCAACAATGTTTTCATTAGTTTCGCTCACTCTCGAAATCAAGCATTTTACAGCAGGTTGGAGCAGCCTGTATCTCAGCACAGGAATAAGGTAGGGAAGAATTCTAAGGATCATTTTGACTGCCTCCAGAAGTTAGATCAGATGGCAAATTGGATTTGGTGCTAGGTCTTTCCCTTTAGGTTTTACCCCAACAATGTTTTCATTAGTTTCGCTCACTCTCGAAATCAAGCATTTTACAGCAGGTTGGAGCAGCCTGTATCTCAGCACAGGAATAAGGTAGGGAAGAATTCTAAGGATCATTTTGACTGCCTCCAGAAGTTAGATCAGATGGCAAATTGGATTTGGTGCTAGGTCTTTCCCTTTAGGTTTTACCCCAACAATGTTTTCATTAGTTTCGCTCACTCTCGAAATCAAGCATTTTACAGCAGGTTGGAGCAGCCTGTATCTCAGCACAGGAATAAGGTAGGGAAGAATTCTAAGGATCATTTTGACTGCCTCCAGAAGTTAGATCAGATGGCAAATTGGATTTGGTGCTAGGTCTTTCCCTTTAGGTTTTACCCCAACAATGTTTTCATTAGTTTCGCTCACTCTCGAAATCAAGCATTTTACAGCAGGTTGGAGCAGCCTGTATCTCAGCACAGGAATAAGGTAGGGAAGAATTCTAAGGATCATTTTGACTGCCTCCAGAAGTTAGATCAGATGGCAAATTGGATTTGGTGCTAGGTCTTTCCCTTTAGGTTTTACCCAACAATGTTTTCATTAGTTTCGCTCACTCTCGAAATCAAGCATTTTACAGCAGGTTGGAGCAGCCTGTATCTCAGCACAGGAATAAGGTAGCGAAGAATTCTAAGGATCATTTTGACTGCCTCCAGAAGTTAGATCAGATAGCAAATTGGATTTGGTGCTAGGTCTTTCCCTTTAGGTTTTACCCCAACAATGTTTTCATTAGTTTCGCTCACTCTCGAAATCAAGCATTTTACAGCAGGTTGGAGCAGCCTGTATCTCAGCACAGGAATAAGGTAGGGAAGAATTCTAAGGATCATTTTGACTGCCTCCAGAAGTTAGATCAGATGGCAAATTGGATTTGGTGCTAGGTCTTTCCCTTTAGGTTTTACCCCAGCAATGTTTTCATTAGTTTCGCTCACTCTCGAAATCAAGCATTTTACAGCAGGTTGGAGCAGCCTGTATCTCAGCACAGGAATAAGGTAGGGAAGAATTCTAAGGCTCATTTTGACTGCCTCCAGAAGTTAGATCAGATGGCAAATTGGATTTGGTGCTAGGTCTTTCCCTTTAGGTTTTACCCCAACAATGTTTTCATTAGTTTCGCTCACTCTCGAAATCAAGCATTTTACAGCAGGTTGGAGCAGCCTGTATCTCAGCACAGGAATAAGGTAGGGAAGAATTCTAAGGATCATTTTGACTGCCTCCAGAAGTTAGATCAGATGGCAAATTGGATTTGGTGCTAGGTCTTTCCCTTTAGGTTTTACCCCAACAATGTTTTCATTAGTTTCGCTCACTCTCGAAATCAAGCATTTTACAGCAGGTTGGAGCAGCCTGTATCTCAGCACAGGAATAAGGTAGGGAAGAATTCTAAGGATCATTTTGACTGCCTCCAGAAGTTAGATCAGATGGCAAATTGGATTTGGTGCTAGGCCTTTCCCTTTAGGTTTTACCCCAACAATGTTTTCATTAGTTTCGCTCACTCTCGAAATCAAGCATTTTACAGCAGGTTGGAGCAGCCTGTATCTCAGCACAGGAATAAGGTAGGGAAGAATTCTAAGGATCATTTTGACTGCCTCCAGAAGTTAGATCAGATGGCAAATTGGATTTGGTGCTAGGTCTTTCCCTTTAGGTTTTACCCCAACAATGTTTTCATTAGTTTCGCTCACTCTCGAAATCAAGCATTTTACAGCAGGTTGGAGCAGCCTGTATCTCAGCACAGGAATAAGGTAGGGAAGAATTCTAAGGATCATTTTGACTGCCTCCAGAAGTTAGATCAGATGGCAAATTGGATTTGGTGCTAGGTCTTTCCCTTTAGGTTTTACCCCAACAATGTTTTCATTAGTTTCGCTCACTCTCGAAATCAAGCATTTTACAGCAGGTTGGAGCAGCCTGTATCTCAGCACAGGAATAAGGTAGGGAAGAATTCTAAGGATCATTTTGACTGCCTCCAGAAGTTAGATCAGATGGCAAATTGGATTTGGTGCTAGGTCTTTCCCTTTAGGTTTTACCCCAACAATGTTTTCATTAGTTTCGCTCACTCTCGAAATCAAGCATTTTACAGCAGGTTGGAGCAGCCTGTATCTCAGCACAGGAATAAGGTAGGGAAAGAATTCTAAGGATCATTTTGACTGCCTCCAGAAGTTAGATCAGATGGCAAATTGGATTTGGTGCTAGGCCTTTCCCTTTAGGTTTTACCCCAACAATGTTTTCATTAGTTTCGCTCACTCTCGAAATCAAGCATTTTACAGCAGGTTGGAGCAGCCTGTATCTCAGCACAGGAATAAGGTAGGGAAGAATTCTAAGGATCATTTTGACTGCCTCCAGAAGTTAGATCAGATGGCAAATTGGATTTGGTGCTAGGTCTTTCCCTTTAGGTTTTACCCCAACAATGTTTTCATTAGTTTCGCTCACTCTCGAAATCAAGCATTTTACAGCAGGTTGGAGCAGCCTGTATCTCAGCACAGGAATAAGGTAGGGAAGAATTCTAAGGATCATTTTGACTGCCTCCAGAAGTTAGATCAGATGGCAAATTGGATTTGGTGCTAGGTCTTTCCCTTTAGGTTTTACCCCAACAATGTTTTCATTAGTTTCGCTCACTCTCGAAATCAAGCATTTTACAGCAGGTTGGAGCAGCCTGTATCTCAGCACAGGAATAAGGTAGGGAAGAATTCTAAGGATCATTTTGACTGCCTCCAGAAGTTAGATCAGATGGCAAATTGGATTTTGTGCTAGGTCTTTCCCTTTAGGTTTTACCCCAACAATGTTTTCATTAGTTTCGCTCACTCTCGAAATCAAGCATTTTACAGCAGGTTGGAGCAGCCTGTATCTCAGCACAGGAATAAGGTAGGGAAGAATTCTAAGGATCATTTTGACTGCCTCCAGAAGTTAGATCAGATGGCAAATTGGATTTGGTGCTAGGTCTTTCCCTTTAGGTTTTACCCCAACAATGTTTTCATTAGTTTCGCTCACTCTCGAAATCAAGCATTTTACAGCAGGTTGGAGCAGCCTGTATCTCAGCACAGGAATAAGGTAGGGAAGAATTCTAAGGATCATTTTGACTGCCTCCAGAAGTTAGATCAGATGGCAAATTGGATTTGGTGCTAGGTCTTTCCCTTTAGGTTTTACCCCAACAATGTTTTCATTAGTTTCGCTCACTCTCGAAATCAAGCATTTTACAGCAGGTTGGAGCAGCCTGTATCTCAGCACAGGAATAAGGTAGGGAAGAATTCTAAGGATCATTTTGACTGCCTCCAGAAGTTAGATCAGATGGCAAATTGGATTTGGTGCTAGGTCTTTCCCTTTAGGTTTTACCCCAACAATGTTTTCATTAGTTTCGCTCACTCTCGAAATCAAGCATTTTACAGCAGGTTGGAGCAGCCTGTATCTCAGCACAGGAATAAGGTAGCGAAGAATTCTAAGGATCATTTTGACTGCCTCCAGAAGTTAGATCAGATAGCAAATTGGATTTGGTGCTAGGTCTTTCCCTTTAGGTTTTACCCCAACAATGTTTTCATTAGTTTCGCTCACTCTCGAAATCAAGCATTTTACAGCAGGTTGGAGCAGCCTGTATCTCAGCACAGGAATAAGGTAGGGAAGAATTCTAAGGATCATTTTGACTGCCTCCAGAAGTTAGATCAGATGGCAAATTGGATTTGGTGCTAGGTCCTTTCCCTTTAGGTTTTACCCCAGCAATGTTTTCATTAGTTTCGCTCACTCTCGAAATCAAGCATTTTACAGCAGGTTGGAGCAGCCTGTATCTCAGCACAGGAATAAGGTAGGGAAGAATTCTAAGGCTCATTTTGACTGCCTCCAGAAGTTAGATCAGATGGCAAATTGGATTTGGTGCTAGGTCTTTCCCTTTAGGTTTTACCCCAACAATGTTTTCATTAGTTTCGCTCACTCTCGAAATCAAGCATTTTACAGCAGGTTGGAGCAGCCTGTATCTCAGCACAGGAATAAGGTAGGGAAGAATTCTAAGGATCATTTTGACTGCCTCCAGAAGTTAGATCAGATGGCAAATTGGATTTGGTGCTAGGTCTTTCCCTTTAGGTTTTACCCCAACAATGTTTTCATTAGTTTCGCTCACTCTCGAAATCAAGCATTTTACAGCAGGTTGGAGCAGCCTGTATCTCAGCACAGGAATAAGGTAGGGAAGAATTCTAAGGATCATTTTGACTGCCTCCAGAAGTTAGATCAGATGGCAAATTGGATTTGGTGCTAGGTCTTTCCCTTTAGGTTTTACCCCAACAATGTTTTCATTAGTTTCGCTCACTCTCGAAATCAAGCATTTTACAGCAGGTTGGAGCAGCCTGTATCTCAGCACAGGAATAAGGTAGGGAAGAATTCTAAGGATCATTTTGACTGCCTCCAGAAGTTAGATCAGATGGCAAATTGGATTTGGTGCTAGGTCTTTCCCTTTAGGTTTTACCCCAACAATGTTTTCATTAGTTTCGCTCACTCTCGAAATCAAGCATTTTACAGCAGGTTGGAGCAGCCTGTATCTCAGCACAGGAATAAGGTAGGGAAGAATTCTAAGGATCATTTTGACTGCCTCCAGAAGTTAGATCAGATGGCAAATTGGATTTGGTGCTAGGTCTTTCCCTTTAGGTTTTACCCCAACAATGTTTTCATTAGTTTCGCTCACTCTCGAAATCAAGCATTTTACAGCAGGTTGGAGCAGCCTGTATCTCAGCACAGGAATAAGGTAGGGAAGAATTCTAAGGATCATTTTGACTGCCTCCAGAAGTTAGATCAGATGGCAAATTGGATTTGGTGCTAGGTCTTTCCCTTTAGGTTTTACCCCAGCAATGTTTTCATTAGTTTCGCTCACTCTCGAAATCAAGCATTTTACAGCAGGTTGGAGCAGCCTGTATCTCAGCACAGGAATAAGGTAGGGAAGAATTCTAAGGCTCATTTTGACTGCCTCCAGAAGTTAGATCAGATGGCAAATTGGATTTGGTGCTAGGTCTTTCCCTTTAGGTTTTACCCCAACAATGTTTTCATTAGTTTCGCTCACTCTCGAAATCAAGCATTTTACAGCAGGTTGGAGCAGCCTGTATCTCAGCACAGGAATAAGGTAGGGAAGAATTCTAAGGATCATTTTGACTGCCTCCAGAAGTTAGATCAGATGGCAAATTGGATTTGGTGCTAGGTCTTTCCCTTTAGGTTTTACCCCAACAATGTTTTCATTAGTTTCGCTCACTCTCGAAATCAAGCATTTTACAGCAGGTTGGAGCAGCCTGTATCTCAGCACAGGAATAAGGTAGGGAAGAATTCTAAGGATCATTTTGACTGCCTCCAGAAGTTAGATCAGATGGCAAATTGGATTTGGTGCTAGGTCTTTCCCTTTAGGTTTTACCCCAACAATGTTTTCATTAGTTTCGCTCACTCTCGAAATCAAGCATTTTACAGCAGGTTGGAGCAGCCTGTATCTCAGCACAGGAATAAGGTAGGGAAGAATTCTAAGGATCATTTTGACTGCCTCCAGAAGTTAGATCAGATGGCAAATTGGATTTGGTGCTAGGTCTTTCCCTTTAGGTTTTACCCCAACAATGTTTTCATTAGTTTCGCTCACTCTCGAAATCAAGCATTTTACAGCAGGTTGGAGCAGCCTGTATCTCAGCACAGGAATAAGGTAGGGAAGAATTCTAAGGATCATTTTGACTGCCTCCAGAAGTTAGATCAGATGGCAAATTGGATTTGGTGCTAGGTCTTTCCCTTTAGGTTTTACCCCAACAATGTTTTCATTAGTTTCGCTCACTCTCGAAATCAAGCATTTTACAGCAGGTTGGAGCAGCCTGTATCTCAGCACAGGAATAAGGTAGGGAAGAATTCTAAGGATCATTTTGACTGCCTCCAGAAGTTAGATCAGATGGCAAATTGGATTTGGTGCTAGGTCTTTCCCTTTAGGTTTTACCCCAACAATGTTTTCATTAGTTTCGCTCACTCTCGAAATCAAGCATTTTACAGCAGGTTGGAGCAGCCTGTATCTCAGCACAGGAATAAGGTAGGGAAGAATTCTAAGGATCATTTTTACTGCCTCCAGAAGTTAGATCAGATGGCAAATTGGATTTGGTGCTAGGTCTTTCCCTTTAGGTTTTACCCCAACAATGTTTTCATTAGTTTCGCTCACTCTCGAAATCAAGCATTTTACAGCAGGTTGGAGCAGCCTGTATCTCAGCACAGGGAATAAGGCAGGGAAGAATTCTAAGGATCATTTTGACTGCCTCCAGAAGTTAGATCAGATGGCAAATTGGATTTGGTGCTAGGTCTTTCCCTTTAGGTTTTACCCCAACAATGTTTTCATTAGTTTCGCTCACTCTCGAAATCAAGCATTTTACAGCAGGTTGGAGCAGCCTGTATCTCAGCACAGGAATAAGGTAGGGAAGAATTCTAAGGATCATTTTGACTGCCTCCAGAAGTTAGATCAGATGGCAAATTGGATTTGGTGCTAGGTCTTTCCCTTTAGGTTTTACCCCAACAATGTTTTCATTAGTTTCGCTCACTCTCGAAATCAAGCATTTTACAGCAGGTTGGAGCAGCCTGTATCTCAGCACAGGAATAAGGTAGGGAAGAATTCTAAGGATCATTTTGACTGCCTCCAGAAGTTAGATCAGATGGCAAATTGGATTTGGTGCTAGGTCTTTCCCTTTAGGTTTTACCCCAACAATGTTTTCATTAGTTTCGCTCACTCTCGAAATCAAGCATTTTACAGCAGGTTGGAGCAGCCTGTATCTCAGCACAGGAATAAGGTAGGGAAGAATTCTAAGGATCATTTTGACTGCCTCCAGAAGTTAGATCAGATGGCAAATTGGATTTGGTGCTAGGTCTTTCCCTTTAGGTTTTACCCCAACAATGTTTTCATTAGTTTCGCTCACTCTCGAAATCAAGCATTTTACAGCAGGTTGGAGCAGCCTGTATCTCAGCACAGGAATAAGGTAGGGAAGAATTCTAAGGATCATTTTTACTGCCTCCAGAAGTTAGATCAGATGGCAAATTGGATTTGGTGCTAGGTCTTTCCCTTTAGGTTTTACCCCAACAATGTTTTCATTAGTTTCGCTCACTCTCGAAATCAAGCATTTTACAGCAGGTTGGAGCAGCCTGTATCTCAGCACAGGAATAAGGCAGGGAAGAATTCTAAGGATCATTTTGACTGCATCCAGAAGTTAGATCAGATGGCAAATTGGATTTGGTGCTAGGTCTTTCCCTTTAGGTTTTACCCCAACAATGTTTTCATTAGTTTCGCTCACTCTCGAAATCAAGCATTTTACAGCAGGTTGGAGCAGCCTGTATCTCAGCACAGGAATAAGGTAGGGAAGAATTCAAATACTCATTTTGACTGCCTCCAGAAGTTAGATCAGATGGCAAATTGGATTTGGTGCTAGGTCTTTCCCTTTAGGTTTTACCCCAACAATGTTTTCATTAGTTTCGCTCACTCTCGAAATCAAGCATTTTACAGCAGGTTGGAGCAGCCTGTATCTCAGCACAGGAATAAGGTAGGGAAGAATTCTAAGGATCATTTTGACTGCCTCCAGAAGTTAGATCAGATGGCAAATTGGATTTGGTGCTAGGTCTTTCCCTTTAGGTTTTACCCCAACAATGTTTTCATTAGTTTCGCTCACTCTCGAAATCAAGCATTTTACAGCAGGTTGGAGCAGCCTGTATCTCAGCACAGGAATAAGGTAGGGAAG
>NW_027143989.1:0-43777 GCF_026170545.1 Melanerpes formicivorus
ACCCCGGCTCCAGTCCCCGCCCCAGCCCCAGCCCAGCCCCAGCCTCAGCCCCAGCCCTGCCCCAGCCCAACCCCACCCGCCAGCCCAGCCACAGCCCTGGACCCATTCCCAGCCCGGCCCCAGTCCAGCCCCAGCCCCAGCCCCAGCCCCACCCTTGGACCCAGCCTCAGCCCCAGTCCAGCCCCTGCCCTGGACCCAGCCACAGCCCAGCCACAGCCCTGGACCCAGCCCCATCCCCAGTCCCTGTCCCAGTCCCTGCCCCAGACCCAGACCCAGCCCCACCCCCGGCCCCAGCCCCTGCCCCAGCCAAGCCACAGGCCCAGTCCAGCCCCTGCCCTGGACCCAGTCCCAGCCCCACAGCCCAGCCCCAGCCCAGCCCCAGCCCTGCCCCAGCCTGGCCCTAGCCCCAGCCCAGCCCCTGCCCGGGACCCAGCCCCAGCCCCAGCCACAGCCCCATCTGTTCCCCCAGCCCTAGCCCAGCCCCATCCCCATCTCTGCCCCCAGCCCAGCCCCAGAAACCGCCCAGCACCAGCCCTGGGACCCAGCCCCAGCCCCAGCCACAGCCCCATCCGTTCCACCAGCCCAGCCCAGCCCCATCCCCATCTCTGCCCCCAGCCCCAGCCCCAGCCACCACCCAGCACCAGCCACAGCCCTGCCCCAGCCCAGCCCTGCTCCCAGCCCCGGCCCCAGCACCAGCCCCGGCTCCAGTCCCCGCCGCAGCCCCAGCCCAGAACCCAGCCCAGCACCAGCCCTACCCCAGCCCTGCCCCAGCTTCGGGCCCAACCCTGCCCCAGCCCCAGACCTAGCCCAGCCCTGCTGTCAGCCCAGGCCCAGACCAGCCCCCAGCCCAGCCCCACCCACACCCCAGCCCCGGCCCCAGCCCACCCATAGCCCAGCCCTGCAACAGCCCCTGCCCTGCCCCAGCCCCAGCCCTGCATCGAACCCAGCCCCAGCCCCGGCCCGTGCCCCAGTCCCCCCGCCCCCAGCCCAGCCCTGCTCCCAGCCCCGGCCCCAGCCCCTTCTCCAGCCCTACCCCAGCCCTGCCCCAGCCCAGCCCCAGCCACAGCCCAGCCCCAGCCCCGGACTCAGCCCCAGTTGCAGCACCAGCCCCAGCCCAGCCCCAGCCCAGCCTCAGCCCCGGCTCCAGTCCCCCGCCCCAGCCCAGCCCAGAACCCAGCCCAGCACCAGCCCTGGCCCCAGCCCTGGCCCCAGCCCCAGTCCCAGCCCCAGCCCCAGCCCCAGCCCCAGCCCCAGACTAGCCCCAGCCCAGCACCTGCCCCAGCCCTACCGCAGCCCAGTCCCGGTCCCAGCCCAGTCCCAGCCCTGCCCCAGCCCTGTCCCCGACCCCAGCCCAGCCCTAGCCCAGCCCTGTATCCAGCCCCCGCCCTGCCCCCAGCCCAGCCCCAGCCCCAGCCCCACCATCTGCCCCAGCCCAGCCCCAGCCCCAGCCCTGCCCACCCAGCCCAGCCCCTAGCACCAGCCCCAGCCCAGCCCCCTGCCCTGGACCCAACCCCAGCCCCAGCCCAGCCCCAGCCCCACCCTGGACCCAGCACCAGCCCCAGCCCTGTCCCCAGCCCCGGCCCCTGCCCCAGCCCTAGCCCAGCTCTGCCCTCAGCCCCAGCCCCAGCCCCCAGCCCAGCCCCAGCCCCAGCCCTGCCCCAGAACAGCCCCAGCCTCCGCCCAGCCCCAGCCCTGGCCCCCGCCCCAGCCCCAGCCCCAGCCCCAGCCCCACCTTCGGCCCCAGCCCAGCCCCAGCCCCAGCCCAGCCCCAGCCACAGCCCAGCTCCAGCCCCAGCCCAGCCCTGCCCTCAGCCCAGGCCCAGCCCTAGCCCAGCCCTGCCCTCAGCCCCAGCCCCAGCCCCAGCCCTGCCCCAGCCCCAGGCCCCGGCACCAGCCCTGCCCCTGTCCTGGACCCAGCACCAGTCGCAGCCCCGTCCCCAGCCCAGACCCCTAGCCCAGCCTCAGCCCTGGCTCCAGTCCCCGCCCCCAGCCCAGCCCTGCTCCCAGCCCCGGCCCCAGCACCAGCCCCAGCCCCAGCCCCACCCTCGGCCCCCAGCCCAGCCCCAGCCAAAGCCCAGCCCCAGCCACAACCCTGCCCCAGCCCCAGCCCTAGTCCAGCCCTGCCCGCAGCCCAGCCCCAGCCCCAGCCCAGCCCTGCCCTCAGCCCAGGCCCAGCCCTAGCCCAGCCCTTCCCTCAGCCCCAGCCCCAGCCCCAGCCCAGTCCTGGTCCCAGCCCAGCCTCTGCCCTAACCCAGCCCCAGCCCCAGCCCTTGCCCTTGACTTGGTTCCAGCCCCGACCCCAGCCCTGCCCCCCAGCCGAGCCTCGGCCCCAGCGCTCAGGCCTGCCCCCAACCTGGGCCATCAGCCCAAGGCCCAGCCTCCCAGCCTAGCTCTGCCCCATCCCCGTCCCCAGCCCAGCCCCAGCCCCAGCCCCAGCCCCACCCTCAGCCCCAGCGCAGCCCCAGCCCCAGCCCTGGACCCAGCCTCAGCCCTGCCCCAGCCCTGGACTAAGCCCCAACTGCAGCCCCAGCCCCAGCCCAGCCCTAGCCCAGCCCCTGCCCCAGCCCCAGCCACAGCCCAGCCGCAGCCCCCAGGCCCTGCCCAAGGCCCAGCCTCCAGCCTAGTCCTGCTTCAGTGCTGGCCCCAACCCAGCCCCAGCCCCGGCCCCAAGCTCAGTCCCAGCCCTGCTCACAGCCCCACCTTCGGCCCCAGCCCAGCCCCAGCCCCAGCCCAGCCCCCAGCCCCCAGCCCAGCTCCAGCCCCAGCCCAGCCCTGCCCTCAGCCCAGGCCCAGCCCTAGCCCAGCCCTGCCGTCAGCCCCAGCCCCAGCCCCAGCCCTGCCCCCAGCCCCAGGGCCCGGCACCAGCCCTGCCCCTGTCCTGGACCCAGCCCCAGTCGCAGCCCCCGTCCCCAGCCCAGACCCTAGCCCAGCCTCAGCCCTGGCTCCAGTCCCCGCCCCAGCCCAGCCCTGCTCCCAGCCCCGGGCCCCAGCACCAGCCCCAGCCCCAGCCCCCACCCTCGGACCCCAGCCCAGCCCCAGCCAAAGCCCAGCCCCAGCCACAACCCTGCCCCAGCCCCAGCCCTAGTCCAGCCCTGCCCGCAGCCCAGCCCCAGCCCCAGCCCAGCCCTGCCCTCAGCCCAGGCCCAGCCCTAGCCCAGCCCTTCCCTCAGCCCCAGCCCCAGCCCCAGCCCAGTCCTGGTCCCAGCCCAGCCTCTGCCCTAACCCAGCCCCAGCCCCAGCCCTGCCCTTGACTTGGTTCCAGCCCCGACCCCAGCCCTGCCCCCAGCCGAGCCTCGGCCCCCAGCGCTCAGGCCTGCCCCCAACCTGGCCCCAGCCCAAGGCCCAGCCTCCAGCCTAGCTCTGCCCCATCCCCGTCCCCAGCCCAGCCCCAGCCCCAGCCCCAGCCCCACCCTCAGCCCCAGCGCAGCCCCAGCCCCAGCCCTGGACCCAGCCTCAGCCCTGCCCCAGCCCTGGACTAAGCCCCAACTGCAGCCCCAGCCCCAGCCCAGCCCTAGCCCAGCCCTGCCCCAGCCCCAGCCACAGCCCAGCCGCAGCCCCAGGCCCTGCCCAAGGCCCAGCCTCCAGCCTAGTCCTGCTTCAGTGCTGGCCCCAACCCAGCCCCAGCCCCGGCCCCAAGCTCAGTCCCAGCCCTGCTCACAGCCCCGGCCCCAGCTCCAGCTCCAGCCCTACCCCCAGCCCTGCCCCAGCCTCGGGCCCCAACCCTGTCCCAGGCCCAGCCCAGAACCCAGCCCAGCCTCAGCCCCGGCACCAGCCCAGCCCCTGCCCTGGACCCAGCCCCTGCCCCCAGCCCCAGCCCCAGCCCAGCCTCAGCCCCTGCCCTGGACCCAGCCCCAGCCCCAGCCCCAGCCCCAGCCCAGCCCTAGCCCCAGCCCTGCCCCAGCCCCAGCCCTGCACCGAACCCAGCCCCAGCCCCAGCCCAGCCCCAGCCTAGCCCCTGCCCTGGACCCAGCCCCAGCTCAGCCCCAGCCACACCCCTGCCCCAGCCCAGGTCCCGGCCCCTGCCCCAGCCCCTCTCCCATCCCTGCCGCCAGCCCTGCCCCAGCCCCAGCCCAGCCCTAGCGCAGCCCTGCCCCAGCCCCAGCCCTGCACCCGCAATCAGCCCCAGCCCAGCCCTACCCCAGCCCAGCCCCAGCCCAAGGCCCAGCCTCCAGCCAAGTCCTGCTTCAGCGCCGGCCCCAACCCAGCCCCAGCCCCGGCCCAAACCTCAGTCCCAGCCCTGAACCCAGCCCTCGGGCGCAGCCCTGCCCCAGTCCCAGCCCTGCACCGAACCCAGCCCCAGCCCCGGCCCCAGCCCCCAGCCCTACCCCAGCCCAGCCCCAGCCCAAGGCCCAGCCTCCAGCCTAGTCCTGCTTCAGCGCCGGTCCCAACCCAGCCCCAGTCATGGCCCCAACCTCGAGTCCCAGCCCTGCCCCAGCCTCGGGCCCCAGCCCTGTCCCCAGGCCCAGCCCAGAACCCAGCCCAGCCTCAGCCTCGGCCCCCAGCCCTGCCCTGCCCTCAGCCACAGCCCAGCCCCAGCCCCGCCCCCGGCCCAGCCCAGCCACAACCCAGCTCCTGCCCTGGACCCCAGCCCCAGTCGCAGCCCTGGTCCCCAGCCTAGACCCTAGCCCAGCCTCAGCCTCGGCTCCAGTCCCCACCCCAGCCCTGCCCAGAACCCAGCCCAGCACCAGCCCTGTCCCCAGCCCCGGCCCCTGCCCCAGCCCCAGCCCTAGCCCAGCCCTGCCCTCAGCCCCAGCCCCAGCCCCCAGCCCAGCCCCAGCCCCAGCCCCAGCCCTGCCCCAGAACAGTCCCAGCCTCCGCCCAGCCCCAGCCCTGGCCCCCGCCACAGCCACAGCCCAGCCCCAGCCCCCAGCCCAGCCCCAGCCCTGTGCCAGCCCAGCCCCTGCCCTGGACACAGCCCCAGCCCTAACCCAGCCCTGACCTCAGCCCCAGCCCCAGGCCCAGCCCCAGCCCTGCCCCGGCCCAACCCCAGCCCCAGCCCAGCCCCAGCCTGGACACAGCCCCAGCCCTAACCCAGCCCTGACCTCAGTCCCAGCCCCAGCCCCAGCCCTGCCCCGGCCCAGCCTCAGCCCCGGCACCAGTCCCCCGCCCCAGCCCAGCCCAGAACCCAGTCCAGCACCAGCCCTGGCCCCAGCCCTGGCCCCAGCCCCAGTCCCAGCCCCAGCACCAGACCAGCCCCAGCCCAGCCCCTGCCCAGCCCCCACTCCCATCCCTACCCCCAGCCCTGCCCCAGCCCCAGCCCCAGCCCCAACCCTGGCCCCAGCTTGTCCCACCCCCCAGTCATACCCCAGCCCCGGCCCCAGCCCCAGCCCTGCCCCCAGCCCCAGCCCCAGCCCAAGGCCCAGCCTCCAGCCTAGTCCTGCTTCAGCGCTGGCCCCAACCCAGCCCCCAGCCCCCGGCCCCAACCACAGTCCCAGCCCTGCTCACAGTCCCGGCCCCCAGCTCCAGCTCCAGCCCTACCCCACCCCTGCCCCAGCCCTGGACCCAGCCCCAGCCCCAGCCCCAGCCCAGCCCCTGCCCTGGACCCAGCCCCAGCCCAGCCCCAGCCCCAGCCCAGCCTCAGCCCCAGCTCCAGTCCCCGCCCCAGCCCAGGCCAGAACCCAGCCCAGCACCAGCCCTGGCCCCATCCCTGGCCCCAGCCCCAGTCCCAGCCCCAGCCCCAGCCCCAGGCCACAGCCCAAGACCAGCCAAAGCCCAGCACCTGCCCCAGCCCTACCGCAGCCCAGTGCCGGTCACAGCCCAGTCCCAGCCCTGCCCCAGCCCTGTCCCCGGGCCCCAGCCCAGCCCTAGCCCAGCCCTGTTCCAGCCCCCGCCCTGCCCCAGCCCCAGCCCTGCACCAAACCCAGCCCCAGCCCTACTCCAGCCCTGCCCAAGCCTCGGGCCCAGCCCTTCCCCAGGCCCAGCCGAGACCCCCAGCCCAGCCCCACCCTCGGGCCCCAGCCCAGCCCCAGGCCCCAGCCCTGCCCCAGCCCAGCCCTAGCACCAGCCCCAGCCCAGCCGCTGCCCTGGACCCAGCCCCACCCCCAGCCCAGCCCCAGCCCCACCCTGGACCCAGCACCAGCCCCAGCCCAGCCCCTGCCCAGGACCCAGCCCCCAGCCCCAGCCCAGACCGAGACCCAGCCCAGCCCCAGCCCTACCCCCAGCCCAGCCCCATCCCCACCCTGGACCCAGCCCCAGCCCCAGCACTTTCCCAGCCCTGCCCTCAGCCCAGGCCCAGCCCCAGCCCCAGCCCAGCCCTAGCCCAGCCCTGCCCCCAGCCCCAGCCCTGCACCGAACCCAGCCCCAGCCCCAGCCCAGCCCCAGCCCCAGCCCCTGCCCTGGACCCAGCCCCAGCCCCAGCCCCGGACCCAGCCCCAGTTGCAGCAGCGGCCCCCGGCCCAGACCCTAGCCCAGCCTCAGCCCGGCTTCAGTCCCCGCCCCAGCCCCAGCCCAGCCCTGCTCCTAGCCCCGGCCCCAGCCCTACCCCAGCCCTGCCCCAGCCCAAGGCCCAGCCTCTAGCCTAGTCCTGCCTTCAGCGCCGGGCCCCAACACAGCCCCAGCCCCGGCCCCAACCCAGCCCCAGCCCCGGCCCCAACCCTCAGTCCCAGCCCTGCCCCAGCCTCGGGCCCAGCCCTGTCCCAGGCCCAGCCCAGAACCCAGCCCAGCCTCAGCCCCCGGCCCCAGCCCTGCCCCCGCCCAAGACCTAGACCAGGCCCTGCCCTCAACCCAGCCCCAGCCCCAGCCCAGCCCTGCCCTCAGTCACACCCCAGCCCCAGCCCCACCCCGGCCCAGCCCAGCCACAGCCCAGCCCCTGCCCTGGACCCAGCCCCAGGCGCAGCCCCAGCCCCAGCCCAGACCCTAGCCCAGCCTCAGCCCTGGCTCCAGTCCCCGCCCCAGCCCAGCCCTGCTCCCAGCCCCGGCCCCAGCCCCAGCCCCAGCCCCAGCCCCATCCTCGGCCCCAGCCCAGCCCCAGCCCCAGCCCAGCCCCAGCCACAGCCCAGCCCCAGCTCCAGCCCAGCCCTGCCCTCAGCCCAGGCCCAGCCCTAGCCCAGCCCTGCCCTCAGCCCCAGCCCCAGCCCCAGCCCTGCCCCAGCCCCAGGCCCGGCACCAGCCCTGCCCCTGTCCTGGACCCAGCCCCAGTCGCAGACCCGTCACCAGCCCAGACCCTAGCCCAGCCTCAGCCCTGGCTCCAGTCCCCCGCCCCAGCCCAGCCCTGCTCCCAGCCCCGGCCCCAGCACCAGCCCCAGCCCCAGCCCCACCCTCGGCCCCCAGGCCAGCCCCAGCCAAAGCCCAGCCCCAGCCACAGCCCTGCCCCAGCCCCAGCCCTAGCCCAGCCCTGCCCTCAGCCCAGCCCCAGACACAGCCCCAGCCCCGCCCTCAGCCCAGGCCCAGCCCTAGCCCAGCCCTGCCCTCAGCCCCCAGCCCCAGCCCCAGCCCAGTCCTGGTCCCAGCCCAGCCTCTGCCCTAACCCAGCCCCAGCCCCAGCCCTGCCCTTGACTTGGTTCCAGCCCCGACCCCAGCCCTGCCCCCAGCCGAGCCCCGGCCCCAGCGCTCAGGGCCTGCCCCCAACCTGGCCCCAGCCCAAGGCCCAGCCTCCAGCCTAGCTCTGCCCCATCCCCGTCCCCAGCCCAGCCCTGCCCCAGCCCCAGCCCCACGCTCAGCCCCAGCGCAGCCCCAGCCCCAGCCCTGGACCCAGCCTCAGCCCTGTCCCAGCCCTGGACTAAGCCCCACCCGCAGCCCCAGCCCCAGCCCAGCCCTAGCCCAGCCCTGCCCCAGCCCCAGCCACAGCCCAGCCCCAGCCCCACCCCCGGCCCCCAGCCCTGCCCCTGCCCAGCCCCACTCCCATCCCTACCCCCAGCCCTGCCCCAGCCCCAGCCCCAGCCCCAACCCTGGCCCCAGCTTGTCCCACCCCCATTCCTACCCCTGCCCCCGGCCCCAGCCCCAGCCCTGCCCCCAGCCCAGGGCCCCAGCCCCAGCCCTGCCCCCAGCCCAGCCCCTGCCCAAGGCCCAGCCTCCAGCCTAGTCCTGCTTCAGCGCTGGCCCCAACCCAGCCCCAGCCCCGGCCCCAACCTCAGTCCCAGCCCTGCTCACAGACCCGGCCCCAGCTCCAGCTCCAGCCCTACCCCAGCCCTGCCCCAGCCTCGGGCCCAGCCCTGTCGCAGGCCCAGCCCAGAACCCAGCCCAGCCTCAGCCCCGGCCCCAGCCCAGCCCCTGCCCTGGACCCAGCCCCAGCCCCAGCCCCAGCCCAGCCTCAGCCCCTGCCCTGGACCCAGCCCCAGCCCCAGCCCCAGCCCAGCCCCTGCCCTGGACCCAGCCCCAGCCCAGCCCCAGCCCCAGCCCAGCCTCAGCCCCGGCTCCAGTCCCCGCCCCAGCCCAGCCCAGAACCCAGCCCAGCACCAGCCCTGGCCCTAGCCCTGGCCCCAGCACCAGTCCCAGCCCCAGCCCCAGCCCAGCCCCAGCCCAGCACCTGCCCCAGCCCTACCGCAGCCCAGTCCCAGTCCCAGCCCAGTCCCAGCCCTGCCCCAGCCCTGTCCCCGGCCCCAGCCCAGCCCTAGCCCAGCCCTGTTCCTGCCCCCGCCCTGCCCCATCCCCAGCCCTGCACCGAACCCAGCCCCTGCCCTACTCCAGCCCTGCCCAAGCCTCGGGCCCAGCCCTTCCCCAGGCCCAGCCGAGACCCCAGCCCAGCCCCACCCTCGGCCCCAGCCCAGCCCCAGCCCCAGCCCTGCCCCAGCCCAGCCCCTACCCTGGACACAGCCCCAGCCCTAACCCAGCCCTGACCTCAGCCCCAGCCCCAGCCCCAGCCCCAGCCCTGCCCCGGCCCAGCCCCAGCCCCAGCCCTGCCCCAGCCCAGCCCCTGCCCTGGACACAGCCCCAGCCCTAAACCAGCCCTGACCTCAGCCCCAGCCTCAGCCTTGGCCCCAGCCCTGCCCTGCCCTCAGCCACAGCCCAGCCCCAGCCCCGCCCCGGCCCAGCCCAGCCACAGCCCAGCTCCTGCCCTGGACTCAGCCCCAGTCGCAGCCCCGGTCCCAGCCTAGACCCTAGCCCAGCCTCAGCCTCGGCTCCAGTCCCCACCCCAGCCCTGCCCAGAACCCAGCCCAGCACCAGCCCTGTCCCCAGACCCCGGCCCCTGCCCCAGCCCCAGGCCTAGCCCAGCAATGCCCTCAGCCCCAGCCCCAGCCCCAGCCCAGCCCCAGCCCCAGCCCTGCCCCAGAACAGCCCCAGCCACAGCCCAGCCCCAGCCCCAGCCCCAGCCCCAGCCCCAGCCCTGTGCCAGCCCAGCCCCAGCCCAGCCCCTGCCCTGGACACAGCCCCAGCCCTAACCCAGCCCTGACCTCAGCCCCAGCCCCAGCCCCAGCCCCAGCCCTGCCCCGGCCCAGCCCCAGCCCCAGCCCAGCTCCAGCCCCAGCCCAGCCCCTGCCCTGGACACAGCCCCAGCCCTAACCCAGCCCTGCCCTCAGTCCCAGCCCCAGCCCCAGCCCCAGCCCTGCCCCGGCCCAGCCTCAGCCCCGGCACCAGTCCCCGCCCCAGCCCAGCCCAGAACCCAGTCCAGCACCAGCCCTGGCCCCAGCCCTGGCCCCAGCCCCAGTCCCAGCCCCAGCACCAGACCAGCCCCAGACCAGCCCCTGCCCAGCCCCACTCCCATCCCTACCCCCAGCCCAGCCCCAGCCCCAGTCCCAGCCCCAACCCCAGCCCAGCCTCAGCCCCAGCCCTGACCCAGCCCAGCCCCAGCCCTGCACCCAGCCCCAGCCCCAGCCCAGCCCGAGCCGCACCCTGGACCCAGCACCAGCCCCAGCCCAGCCCCTGCCCTGGACACAGCCCCAGCCCCAGCCCAGACCCAGACCCAGCCCTGCCCCAGCCCAGCCCCACCCACCGCCCAACCCCAGCCCTACCCCCAGCCCAGCCCCATCCCCACCCTGGACCCAGCCCCAGCCCCAGCACATTCCCAGCCCTGCCCTCAGCCCAGGCCCAGCCCAGCCCCTAGCCCAGCCCCACCCACGGCCCCAGCCCCAGCCCCAGCCCAGCCCTAGCCCAGCCCCGCCCCAGCCCCAGCCTTGCACCGAACCCAGCCCCAGCCCCAGCCCAGCCCCAGCCCAGCCCCTGCCCTGGACCCAGCCCCAGCCCCAGCCCCAGCCCCGGATCCAGCCCCAGTTGCAGCAGCGGCCCCGGCCCAGACCCTAGCCCAGCCTCAGCCCAGCTCCAGTCCCCGCCCCAGCCCAGCCCTGCTCCCAGCCCCGGCCCCAGCCCTACTCCAGCCCTGCCCCAGCCCAAGGCCCAGCCTCCAGCCTAGTCCTGCTTCAGCGCCGGCCCCAACCCAGCCCCAGCCCCGGCCCCAACCTCAGTCCCAGCCCTGCCCCAGCCTCAGGCCCAGCCCAGAACCCAGCCCAGCCTCAGCCCCGGCCCCAGCCCTGCCCCCGCCCAAGACCTAGACCAGCCCTGCCCTCAACCCAGCCCCAGCCCCAGCCCAGCCCTGCCCTCAGCCACAGCCCAGCCCCAGCCCAGCCCCTGCCCTGGACCCAGCCCCAGTCGCAGCCCTGGCCCCAGCCCAGACCCTAGCCCAGCCTCAGCCTTGGCTCCTGTCCCCGCCCCAGCCCAGCCCTGCTCCCAGCCCCAGCCCCAGCACCGGCTCCAGTCCCCGCCCCAGCCCAGCAAAGAGCCCAGCCCAGCACCAGCCCCGGCCCCAGCCCAGACCCTAGCCCAGCCTCAGCCCTGGCTCCAATCCCCGCCCCAGCCCAGCCCTGCTCCCAGCCCCGGCCCCAGCACCAGCCCCAGCCCCAGCCCCACCCTCGGCCCCAGCCCAGCCCCAGCCCCAGCCCAGCCCCAGCCACAGCCCTGCCCCAGCCCCAGCCCTAGCCCAACCCTGCCCTCAGCCCAGCCCCAGCCCCAGCCCAGCCCTGCCCTCAGCCCAGGCCCAGCCCTAGCCCAGCCCTGGCCCCAGCCCTGGCCCCAGCCCCAGTCCCAGCCCCAGCACCAGACCAGCCCCAGCCCAGCCCCTGCCCAGCCCCACTCCCATCCCTACCCCCAGCCCTGCCCCAGCCCCAGCCCCAGCCCCAACCCTGGCCCCAGCTTGTCCCACCCCCAGTCATACCCCAGCCCCGGCCCCAGCCCCAGCCCTGCCCCCAGCCCAGCCCCAGCCCAAGGCCCAGCCTCCAGCCTAGTCCTGCTTCAGCGCTGGCCCCAACCCAGCCCCAGCCCCGGCCCCAACCACAGTCCCAGCCCTGCTCACAGTCCCGGCCCCAGCTCCAGCTCCAGCCCTACCCCACCCCTGCCCCAGCCCTGGACCCAGCCCCAGCCCCAGCCCAGCCCCTGCCCTGGACCCAGCCCCAGCCCAGCCCCAGCCCCAGCCCAGCCTCAGCCCCAGCTCCAGTCCCCGCCCCAGCCCAGGCCAGAACCCAGCCCAGCACCAGCCCTGGCCCCATCCCTGGCCCCAGCCCCAGTCCCAGCCCCAGCCCCAGCCCCAGCCACAGCCCCAGACCAGCCAAAGCCCAGCACCTGCCCCAGCCCTACCGCAGCCCAGTGCCGGTCACAGCCCAGTCCCAGCCCTGCCCCAGCCCTGTCCCCGGCCCCAGCCCAGCCCTAGCCCAGCCCTGTTCCAGACCCCGCCCTGCCCCAGCCCCAGCCCTGCACCAAACCCAGCCCCAGCCCTACTCCAGCCCTGCCCAAGCCTCGGGCCCAGCCCTTCCCCAGGCCCAGCCGAGACCCCAGCCCAGCCCCACCCTCGGCCCCAGCCCAGCCCCAGCCCCAGCCCTGCCCCAGCCCAGCCCTAGCACCAGCCCCAGCCCAGCCCCTGCCCAGGACCCAGCCCCAGCCCCAGCCCAGACCGAGACCCAGCCCAGCCCCAGCCCAGCCCCACACACCGCCCAACCCCAGCCCTACCCCCAGCCCAGCCCCATCCCCACCCTGGACCCAGCCCCAGCCCCAGCACTTTCCCAGCCCTGCCCTCAGCCCAGGCCCAGCCCCAGCCCCAGCCCAGCCCTAGCCCAGCCCTGCCCCAGCCCCAGCCCTGCACCGAACCCAGGCCCAGCCCCAGCCCAGCCCCAGCCCAGCCCCTGCCCTGGACCCAGCCCCAGCCCCAGCCCCGGACCCAGCCCCAGTTGCAGCAGCGGCCCCGGCCCAGACCCTAGCCCAGCCTCAGCCCGGCTCCAATCCCCGCCCCAGCCCAGCCCTGCTCCTAGCCCCGGCCCCAGCCCTACCCCAGCCCTGCCCCAGCCCAAGGCCCAGCCTCTAGCCTAGTCCTGCTTCAGCGCCGGCCCCAACACAGCCCCAGCCCCGGCCCCAACCCAGCCCCAGCCCCGGCCCCAACCTCAGTCCCAGCCCTGCCCCAGCCTCGGGCCCAGCCCTGTCCCAGGCCCAGCCCAGAACCCAGCCCAGCCTCAGCCCCGGCCCCAGCCCTGCCCCCGCCCAAGACCTAGACCAGCCCTGCCCTCAACCCAGCCCCAGCCCCAGCCCAGCCCTGCCCTCAGTCACAGCCCAGCCCCAGCCCCACCCCGGCCCAGCCCAGCCACAGCCCAGCCCCTGCCCTGGACCCAGCCCCAGGCGCAGCCCCAGCCCCAGCCCAGACCCTAGCCCAGCCTCAGCCCTGGCTCCAGTCCCCGCCCCAGCCCAGCCCTGCTCCCAGCCCCGGCCCCAGCACCAGCCCCAGCCCCAGCCCCACCCTCGGCCCCAGCCCCAGCCCCAGCCCAGCCCCAGCCACAGCCCAGCCCCAGCTCCAGCACAGCCCTGCCCTCAGCCCAGGCCCAGCCCTAGCCCAGCCCTGCCCCAGCCCCAGCCACAGCCCAGCCCCATCCCCACCCCCGGCCCCAGCCCTGCCCCTGCCCAGCCCCACTCCCATCCCTACCCCCAGCCCTGCCCCAGCCCCAGCCCCAGCCCCAACCCTGGCCCCAGCTTGTCCCACCCCCATTCCTACCCCTGCCCCGGCCCCAGCCCCAGCCCTGCCCCCAGCCCAGCCCCTGCCCAACGCCCAGCCTCCAGCCTAGTCCTGCTTCAGCGCTGGCCCCAACCCAGCCCCAGCCCCGGCCCCAACCTCAGTCCCAGCCCTGCTCACAGCCCCGGCCCCAGCTCCAGCTCCAGCCCTACCCCAGCCCTGCCCCAGCCTCGGGCCCAGCCCTGTCGCAGGCCCAGCCCAGAACCCAGCCCAGCCTCAGCCCCGGCCCCAGCCCAGCCCCTGCCCTGGACCCAGCCCCAGCCCCAGCCCCAGCCCAGCCTCAGCCCCTGCCCTGGACCCAGCCCCAGCCCCAGCCCCAGCCCAGCCTCAGCCCCTGCCCTGGACCCAGCCCCAGCCCAGCCCCAGCCCCAGCCCAGCCTCAGCCCCGGCTCCAGTCCCCGCCCCAGCCCAGCCCAGAACCCAGCCCAGCACCAGCCCTGGCCCCAGCCCTGGCCCCAGCACCAGTCCCAGCCCCAGCCCCAGCCCAGCCCCAGCCCAGCACCTGCCCCAGCCCTACCGCAGCCCAGTCCCAGTCCCAGCCCAGTCCCAGCCCTGCCCCAGCCCTGTCCCCGGCCCCCAGCCCAGCCCTAGCCCAGCCCTGTTCCTGCCCCCACCCTGCCCCAGCCCCAGCCCTGCACCGAACCCAGCCCCAGCCCTACTCCAGCCCTGCCCAAGCCTCGGGCCCAGCCCTTCCCCAGGCCCAGCCGAGACCCCAGCCCAGCCCCACCCTCGGCCCCAGCCCAGCCCCAGCCCCAGCCCTGCCCCAGCCCAGCCCCTACCCTGGACACAGCCCCAGCCCTAACCCAGCCCTGACCTCAGCCCCAGCCCCAGCCCCAGCCCCATCCCTGCCCCGGCCCAGCCCCAGCCCCAGCCCTGCCCCAGCCCAGCCCCTGCCCTGGACACAGCCCCAGCCCTAAACCAGCCCTGACCTCAGCCCCAGCCTCAGCCTCGGCCCCAGCCCTGCCCTGCCCTCAGCCACAGTCCAGCCCCAGCCCCGCCCCGGCCCAGCCCAGCCACAGCCCAGCTCCTGCCCTGGACTCAGCCCCAGTCGCAGCCCCGGTCCCAGCCTAGACCCTAGCCCAGCCTCAGCCTCGGCTCCAGTCCCCACCCCAGCCCTGCCCAGAACCCAGCCCAGCACCAGCCCTGTCCCCAGCCCCGGCCCCTGCCCCAGCCCCAGGCCTAGCCCAGCAATGCCCTCAGCCCCAGCCCCAGCCCCAGCCCAGCCCCAGCCCCAGCCCTGCCCCAGAACAGCCCCAGCCACAGCCCAGCCCCAGCCCCAGCCCTGTGCCAGCCCAGCCCCAGCCCCAGCCCAGCCCCTGCCCTGGACACAGCCCCAGCCCTAACCCAGCCCTGACCTCAGCCCCAGCCCCAGCCCCAGCCCCAGCCCTGCCCCGGCCCAGCCCCAGCCCCAGCCCAGCTCCAGCCCCCAGCCCTGCCCCGGCCCAGCCCCAGCCCCAGCCCAGCTCCAGCCCCAACCCAGCCCCAGCCCCGGCCCCAACCTCAGTCCCAGCCCTACCCCAGCCCTGCCCCAGCCCAAGGCCCAGCCTCCAGCCTAGTCCTCCTTCAGCGCCGGCCCCAGCCCAGCCCCAGACCCAACCCAGCGCCAGCCACAGCCCTGCCCCAGCCCCAGCCCTAGCCCAGCTCTGCCCTCAGCCCAGACCCAGACCCAGCCCCAGCCCTGCCCCAGTCCCTGCCCCAGCCCAGTCCTGGTCCCAGCCCAGCCTCTGCCCTAACCCAGTCCCAGCCCCAGCCCTGCCCTTGACTTGGTTCCAGCCCCGACCCCAGCCCTGCCCCAGCCTCGGGCCCAGCCCTGTCCCAGGCCAAGCCCAGCCCCAGCCCAGCCCCTGCCCTGGACCCAGCCCCAGCCCAGCCCCAGCCCCAGCCCAGCCTCAGCCCCGGCTCCAGTCCCCGCCCCAGCCCAGCCCAGAACGCAGCCCAGCACCAGCCCTGGCCCCAGCCCTGGCCCCAGCCCAAGGCCCAGCCTCCAGCCTAGTCCTGCCCCATCCCCTTCCCTGCCCCAGCCCTACCCAAGCCCTGTCCCGGTCCCAGCCCAGGCCGAGCCCGGCCCCAGCCCCAGCCCCACCCTTGGCCCCAGCCCAGCCCGAGCTCCAGCCCAGCTCCAGCCCAGCCCTGCTCCCAGCCCCAGCCCCAGCACCAGCCCCAGCCGCAGCCCCACCCTCGGCCCCAGCCCAGCCCCATCCCCAGCCCAGCCTCAGCCACAGCCCTGCCCCAGCCCCAGCCCTAGCCCAGTCCTGCCCTCAGCCCAGCCCCAGCCCCAGCCCAGCCCTGCCCTCAGCCCAGGCCCAGCCCTAGCCCAGCCCTGCACTCAGCCACAGCCCCAGCCCCAGCCCTGCCCCAGCCCCAGGCCTGGCCCCAGCCCTGCCCCAGACCTGTCCAAGACTTGGTTCCAGCCCCAGCCCCAGCCCTTGCCCCAGCCCAGCCCCAGCCCAAGGCCCAGCCTCCAGCCTAGTCCTGCCCCAGCCCCAGCACCAGCCCAGCCCCAGCCCTGGACCCAGGCCCAGCCCAGCCCCAGCCCTAGTCCCCAGCCCTGCCCTCAGCCACAGCCCATCCCCAGCCCCACCCCGGCCCAGCCCAGCCACAGCCCAGCCCCAGCCCTGGACCCAGCCCCAGTCGCAGCCCCCGGCCCCAGCCCAGACCCTAGCCCAACCTCAGCCCTGGCTCCAATCCCCGCCCCAGCCCAGCCCTGCTCCCAGCCCCGGCCCCCAGCACCAGCCCCAGCCCCAGCCCCACCCACGGCCCCAGCCCCCGGCCCCAGCCCAGCCCTGCTCCCAGCCCCGGCCCCAGCCCCTGCCCCAGTCCCCGCCCCAGCCCAGCCCTGCTCCCAGCCCCGGCCCCAGACCCGGCTCCAGCCCTACCCCAGCCCAGCCTCAGCCCAAGGCCCAGCCTCCAGCCTAGTCCTGCTTCAGCGCCGGCCCCAACCCAGCCCCAGCCCCGGCCCCAACCTCAGTCCCAGCCCTGCCCCAGCCTCGGGCCCAGCCCTGTCCCAGGCCCAGCCCAGAACCCAGCCCAGCCTCCGCCCCGGCCCCAGCCCTGCCCCCCGCCCAAGACCTAGACCAGCCCTGCCCTCAGCCACAGCCCAGCCCCAGCCCCGCCCCGGCTCAGCCCAGCCACAGCCCAGCCCCTGTCCTGGACCCAGCCCCAGCCCCAGCCCCGGCCCCAACCTCAGTCCCAGCCCTGCCCAAGCCTCGGGCCCAGCCCTGTCCCAGGCCCAGCCCAAAACCCAGCCCAGCCTCCGCCCCGGCCCAGCCCAGCCCCAGCCCAGCCCCTGCCCTGGACCCAGCCCCAGTCGCAGCCCCGGCCCCCAGCCCAGACCCTAGCCCAGCCTCAGCCTTGGCTCCTGTCCCCCGCCCCAGCCCAGCCCTGCTCCCAGCCCCGGCCCCAGCCCCGGCTCCAGTCCCCGCCCCAGCCCAGCAAAGAACCCAGCCTAGCACCAGCCCCGGCCCCAGCCCAGACCCTAGCCCAGCCTCAGCCCTGGCTCCAGTCCCCGCCCTAGCCCAGCCCTGCTCCCAGCCCCGGCCCCAGCACCAGCCCCGGCTCCAGTCCCCGCCCCAGCCCAGCCCAGAACCCAGCCCAGCCCCACCCCTGGACCCAGCCCCATTTGCAGCCCCAGCCACAGCCCAGACCCTAGCCCAGCCTCAGCCCCGGCCCCAGCCCTGCCCCCCGCCCAAGACCTAGACCAGCCCTGCCCTCAACCCAGCCCCAGCCCCAGCCCAGCCCTGCCCTCAGCCACAGCCCAGCCCCAGCCCCGCCCCGGCCCAGCCCAGCCACAGCCCAGCCCCTGTCCTGGACCCAGCCCCAGTCGCAGACCCGGCCCTAGCCCAGACCCTAGCCCAGACTCAGCCTCGGCTCCAGTCCCCGCCCCAGCCCAGCCCTGCTCCCAGCCCCGGCCCCAGCCCCAGCCCCAGCCCCAGCCCCACCCTCCGCCCCAGCCCAGCCGCAGCCCCAGCCCAGCTCCAGCCACAGCCCTGCCCCAGCCCCAGCCCTAGCCCAGCCCTGCCCTCAGCCCAGCCCCAGCCCAGCCCTGCCCTCAGCCCAGGCCCAGCCCAAGCCCAGCCCTGACCTCAGCCCCAGCCCCAGCCACAGCCCTGCCCCAGTCCCTGCCCCAGCCCAGTCCTGGTCCCAGCCCAGCCTCTGCCCTAACCCAGCCCCAGCCCCAGCCCTGCCCTTGACTTGGTTCCAGTCCCGACCCCAGCCCTGCCCCCAGCCGAGCCCCCGGTCCCAGCGCTCAGGCCTGCCCCCAGCCCTGCCCCAGCCCAAGGCCCAGCCTCCAGCCTAGTTCTGCCCCATCCCCGGCCCCAGCCCAGCCCCAGCGCCAGCCCTGTCCCCCAGCCCCTTCCCTGCCCCAGCCCTACCCCAGCCCTGTCCCGGTCCCAGCCCAGGCCCAGCCCGGCCCCAGCCCCAGCCCCACCCTCGGCCCCAGCCCAGCCCCAGCCCCAGCCAAGCTCCAGCCACAGCGCTGCCCCAGCCCCAGCCCCAGCTCCACCCTCAGCCCCAGCCCAGCCCCAGCCCCAGCCCTGGACCCAGCCTCAGCCCTGCCCCAGCCCTGGACTAAGCCCCACCCGCAGCCCCAGCCCCAGCCCATCCCTACCCCCAGCCCTGCCCCAGCCAAAGGCCCACCCTCCAGCCTAGTCCTGCTTCAGCGCTGGCCGCAACCCAGCCCCAGCCCCGGCCCCAACCTCAGTCCCAGCCCTGCTCACAGCCCCGGCCCCCAGCTCCAGCTCCAGCCCTACCCCAGCCCTGCCCCAGCCTCAGGCCCAGCCCTGTCCCAGGCCCAGCCCAGAACCCAGCCCAGCCTCAGCCCCGGCCCCAGCCCAGCCCCTGCCCTGGACCCAGCACCACCCCCAGCCCCAGCCCAGCCCCTGCCCTGGACCCAGCCCCAGCACAGCCCCTGCCCTGGACCCAGCCCTGCCCCAGCCCAGCCCCATCCCCACCCTGGACCCAGCCCCAGCCCCAGCCCCAGCCCAGCCCTGCCCTCCGCCCAGGCCCAGCCCAGACCCCAGCCAGGCCCCACCCACGGCCCCAGCCCCAGCCCCAGCCCAGCCCTACCCCAGCCCTGCCCCAGCCCAAGGCCCAGCCTCCAGCCTAGTCCTGCTTCAGCGCCGGCCCCAACCCAGCCCCAGCCCCGGCCCCAACCTCAGTCCCAGCCCTGCCCCAGCTTCGGGCCCAGCCCTGTCCCAGGCCCAGCCCAGAACCCAGCCCAGCCTCAGCCTCGGCCCCAGCCCTGCCCCCGCTCAAGACCTAGACCAGCCGTGCCCTCAACCCAGCCCCAGCCCCAGCCCAGCCCTGCCCTCAGCCACAGCCCAGCCCCAGCCCCGCCCCGGCCCAGCCCAGCACCAGCCCAGCCCCTTCCCTGGACCCAGCCCCAGCCCCAGCCCAGACGAAGACCCAGCCCTGCCCCAGCCCTGTCCTGGCCCCAGCCCTGCCCCAGCCCAGCCCTGTTCCAGCCCCCGCCCTGCCCCAGCCCCAGCCCTGCACCGAACCCAGCACCAGCCCTACTCCAGCCCTGCCCAAGCCTCGGGCCCAGCCCTTCCCCAGGCCCAGCCGAGACCCCAGCCCAGCCCCACCCTCGGCCCCAGCCCAGCCCCAGCCCCAGCCCTGCCCCAGCCCAGCCCTAGCACCAGCCCCAGCCCAGCCCCTGCCCTGGACCCAGCCCCAGCCCCAGCCCAGCCCCAGCCCCCACCCTGGACCCAGCACCAGACCCAGCCCAGCCCCGCCCCTGGACCCAGCCCCAGCCCCAGCCCAGACCCAGACCCAGGCCTGCCCCAGCCCAGCCCCACCCACCGCCCAACCCCAGCCCTGCCCCCAGCCCAGCCCCATCCCCACCCTGGACCCAGCCCCAGCCCCAGCCCTAGCCCAGCCCTGCCCTCAGCCCAGGCCCAGCCCAGCCCCCAGCCCAGCCCCACCCACGGCCCCAGCCCCAGCCCCAGCCCAGCCCTAGCCCAGCCCCAGCCCAGCCCCTGCCCTGGACCCAGCCCCAGCCCAGCCCCAGCCCCACCCCTGCCCCAGCCCAGCCCCGGCCCCTGCCCAGCCCCTCTCCCATCCCTGCCCCCAGCCCAGCCCCAGCCACAGCCCCAGCCCCAGCCCTGTCCCAGCCCCAGCCCCAGCCACGGCCCCAGCCCTGCCCCAGCCCCAGACCTAGCCCAGCCCTGCTCTCAGCCCAGGCCCAGCCCAGCCCCCAGCCCAGCCCCACCCACGGCCCCAGCGCCGACCCAGCCCAGCAACAGCCCAGCCCCGGCCCCAGCCCCGGCTCCAGCCCTACCCCCGGCTCCAGCCCTACCCCAGCCCTGCCCCAGCCCAGCCCCAGCCACAGCCCAGCCCCAGCCCTGGACCCAGCCCCAGTTGCAGCCCCGGACCCAGCCCAGACCCTGGCCCAGCCTCAGACCCGGCTCCAGTCCCCCGCCCCAGCCGAGCCCGGCTCCCAGCCCCGGCCCCAGCCCCGGCTCCAGCCCTACCCCAGCCCTGCCTCAGCCCAAGGCCCAGCCTCCAGCCTAGTCCTGCTTCAGCACCGGCCCCAGCCCAGCCCCAGACCCAACCCAGCTCCAGCCACAGCCCTGCCCTAGCCCCAGCCCTAGCCCAGCTCTGCCCTCAGCCCAGACGCAGACCCAGCCCCAGCCCTGCCCCAGTCCCTGCCCCAGCCCAGTCCTGGTCCCAGCCCAGCCTCTGCCCTAACCCAGTCCCAGCCCTAGCCCTGCCCTTGACTTGGTTCCAGCCCCGACCCCAGCCCTGCCCCCAGCCGAGCCCCGGCCCCAGCGCTCAGGCCTGCCCCCAACCTGGCCCCAGCCCAAGGCCCAGCCTCCAGCCTAGTTCTGCCCCATCCCCGTCCCCAGCCCAGCCCCAGCCCCAGCCCTGGACTAAGCCCCACCCGCAGCCCCAGCCCCAGCCCAGCCTTAGCCCAGCCCTGCCCCAGCCCCAACCACAGCCCAGCCCCAGCACCAGCCCCACCCCCGGCCCCAGCCCAGCCCCTGCCCAGGCCCACTCCCATCCCTACCCCCAGCCCTGCCCCAGCCCCGGCCCCAGCCCCAGCCCTGCCCCCAGCCCAGCCCCAGCCCAAGGCCCAGCCTCCAGCCTAGTCCTGCTTCAGCGCCGGCCCCAACCCAGCCCCAGCCCCAGCCCCAACCTCAGTCCCAGCCCTGCTCACAGCCCCGGCCCCCAGCTCCAGCTCCAGCCCTACCCCATCCCAGCCTCAGCCCCGGCCCCAGCCCAGCCCCTGCCCTGGACCCAGCCCCAGCCCCAGCCCAGCCCCTACCCTGGACCCAGCCCCAGCCCAGCCCCAGCCCCAGCCCAGCCTCAGCCCCGGCTCCAGTCCCCGCCCCAGCCCAGCCCAGAACGCAGCCCAGCACCAGCCCTGGCCCCAGCCCTGGCCCCAGCCCAAGGCCCAGCCTCCAGCCTAGTCCTGCCCCATCCCCGTCCCCAGCCCAGCCCCAGCCCCAGCCCTGGACCCAGCCTCAGCCCTGCCCCAGCCCTGGACTAAGCCCCACCCGCAGCCCCAGCCACAGCCCAGCCCCAGCCCAGACTCAGCCCCAGCCCAGCCTCAGCCCCGGCTCCAGTCCCCGCCCCAGCCCAGCCCAGAACCCAGCCCAGCACCAGCCCTGGCCCCAGTCCCACCCCCAGCCCCAGTCCCAGCCCCAGCCCCAGCCCCAGCCCCAGCCCCAGACCAGCCCCAGCCCAGCACCTGCCCCAGCCCGACCGCAGCCCAGCCCCCGGCCCCAGCCCTGCCCCCAGCCCTGCCCCAGGCCCAGCCCAGCCCCCAGCCCAGCCCCTCCCACGGCCCCAGCCCCCGGCCCCAGCCCAGCCATAACCCAGCCCTGCCCCAGCCCCAGCCCTGCACCGAACCCAGCCCCAGCCCCGGCCCCGGACCCAGTCCCCGCCCCAGCCCAGCCCTGCTCCCAGCCCCAGCCCCAGCCCCGGCCCCAGCCCAGCCCTAGCCCAGCCCTGTTCCACTCCCCCGCCCTGCCCCAGCCCCCAGCCCTGCACCGAACCCAGCCCCAGCCCTACTCCGGCCCTGCCCAAGCCCCGGGCCCAGCCCTTCCCCAGGCCCAGCCGAGACCCCAGCCCAGCCCCACCCTCGGCCTCAGCCCAGCCCCAGCCCAGCCCCTGCCCTGGACCCAGCCCCAGCCCCAGCCCAGACGAAGACCCAGCCCTGCCCCAGTCCAGCCCCACCCACCGCCCAACCCCAGCCCTGCACCCAGCCCAGCCCCATCCCCACCCTGGACCCAGCCCCAGCCCCAGCCCTAGCCCAGCACTGCCCTCAGCCCAGGCCCAGCCCAGCCCCCAGCCCAGCCCCACCCACGGCCCCAGCCCCAGCCCAGCCCTAGCCCAGCCCCAGCCCAGCCTCTGCCCTGGACCCAGCCCCAGCCCAGCCCCAGCCCCACCCCTGCCCCAGCCCAGCCCTGGCCCCTGCCCAGCCCCTCTCCCATCCCTGCCCCTAGCCCTGCCCCAGCCGCAGCCCCAGCCCCAGCCCTGTCCCAGCCCCAGCCCCAGCCCTGGACCCAGCCTCAGCCCTGCCCCAGCCCTGGACTAAGCCCCGCCCACAACCCCCGCCCCAGCCCAGCCCTAGCCCAGCCCTGCCCCAGCCCCAGCCACAGCCCAGCCCCAGCCCCAGCCCCACTCCCGGCCCCAGCCCAGCCCCAGCCCAGCCCCACTCCCATCCCCTACCCCCAGCCCTGCCCCAGCCCCAGCCCCAGCCCCAACCCAGCCCCAGGTTGTCCCACCCCCCGTCCTACCCCTGCCCCGGCCCCAGCCCCAGCCCTACCCCCAGCCCAGCCCCAGCCCAAGGCCCAGCCTCCAGCCTAGTCCTGCTTCAGCGCCGGCCCCAATCCAGCCCCAGCCCCGGCCCCAACCTCAGTCCCAGCCCTGCTCACAGCCCCGGCCCCAGCTCCAGCTCCAGCCGTACCGCAGCCCAGCCCCGGCCCCAGCCCAGAACCCAGCCCAGCACCAGCCCAGTCCCAGCCCTGCCCCAGCCCTGTCCCCCGGCCCCAGCCCAGCCCTAGCCCAGCCCTGTTCCAGCCCCCGCCCTGCCCCAGCCCCAGCCCCAGCCCCAGCCCTGTCCCAGCCCCAGCCCCAGCCCTGGACCCAGCCTCAGCCCTGCCCCCAGCCCTGGACTAAGCCCCGCCCACAACCCCCGCCCCAGCCCAGCCCTAGCCCAGCCCTGCCCCAGCCCCCAGCCACAGCCCAGCCCCAGCCCCAGCCCCACTCCCGGCCCCAGCCCAGCCCCAGCCCAGCCCCACTCCCATCCCTACCCCCCAGCCCTGCCCCAGCCCCAGCCCCAGCCCCAACCCAGCCCCAGGTTGTCCCACCCCCCGTCCTACCCCCTGCCCCGGCCCCAGCCCCAGCCCTACCCCCAGCCCAGCCCCAGCCCAAGGCCCAGCCTCCAGCCTAGTCCTGCTTCAGCGCCGGCCCCCAATCCAGCCCCAGCCCCGGCCCCAACCTCAGTCCCAGCCCTGCTCACAGCCCCGGCCCCAGCTCCAGCTCCAGCCGTACCGCAGCCCAGCCCCGGCCCCAGCCCAGAACCCAGCCCAGCACCAGCCCAGTCCCAGCCCTGCCCCAGCCCTGTCCCCGGCCCCAGCCCAGCCCTAGCCCAGCCCTGTTCCAGCCCCCGCCCTGCCCCAGCCCCAGCCCTACTCCAGCCCTACCCAAGCCTCGGGCCCAGCCCTTCCCCAGGCCCAGCCGAGACCCCAGCGCAGCCCCACCCTCGGCCCCAGCCCAGCCTCAGCCCCAGCCCTGCACCAGCCCAACCCTAGCACGAGCCCCAGCCCAGCCCCTGCCCTGGACCCAGCCCCAGCCCCAGCCCAGCCCCAGCCCCACCCTGGACCCAGCACCAGCCCCAGCCCAGCCCCTGCCCTGGACCCAGCCCCAGCCCCAGCCCAGACCCAGACCCAGCCCTGCCCCAGCCCAGCCCCACCCACAGCCCAACCCCAGCCCTGCCCCCAGCCCAGCCCCATCCCCACCCTGGACCCAGCCCCAGCCCCAGCCCCAGCCCAGCCCCTGCCCTGGACCCAGCCCCAGCCCAGCCCCACCCCCACCCCTGCCCCAGCCCAGCCCCGGCCCCTGCCCAGCCCCTCTCCCATCCCTGCCCCCAGCCCTGCCCCAGCCCCAGCCCCAGCCCTGTCCCAGCCCAGCCCCAGCCCCAGCCCCAGCCCTGCCCCAGCCCCAGACCTAGCCCAGCCCTGCTCTCAGCCCAGGCCCAGCCCAGCCCCCAGCCCAGCCCCACCCACGGCCCCAGCCCCGGCCCCAGCCCAGCCATAGCCCAGCCCTGCCCCAGCCCCCGCCCTGTCCCATCCCCAGCCCTGCACCGAACCCAGCCCCAGCCCCGGCCCCTGCCCCAGTCCCCGCCCCAGCCCAGCCCTGCTCCCAGCCCCAGCCCCAGCCCCCGGCTCCAGCCCTACCCCAGCCCTGCCCCAGCCCAGCCCCAGCCACAGCCCAGCCCCAGCCCCGGACCCAGCCCAGCCCCAGCCCCCGGACCCAGCCCCAGTTGCAGCACCGGCCCCGGCCCAGACCCTAGCCCAGCCTCAGCCCCGGCTCCAGTCCCCGCCCCAGCCCAGCCCTGTTCCCAGCCCTGGCCCAGCCCCGGCTCCAGCCCTACTACAGCCCAGCCCCAGCCCAAGTCCCAGGCTCCAGCCTAGTCCTGCTTCAGCGCCGGCCCCAACCCAGCCCCAGCCCCGTCCCCAACCTCAGTCCCAGCCCTGCCCCAGCCTCGGGCCCAGCCCTGTCCCAGGCCCAGCCCAGAACCCAGCCCAGCCCTGCCCCCGCCCAAGACCTAGACCAGCCCTGCCCTCAGCCACAGCCCAGCCCCAGCCCCGCCCCGGCCCAGCCCAGCCCCAGCCCAGCCCCTTTCCTGAGCCCCAGCCCAGCCCCTTTCCTGGACCCAGCCCCAGTCGCAGCCCCGGCCCTAGCCCAGACCCTAGCCCAGCCTCAGACTTGGCTCCAGTCCCCGCCCCAGCCCAGCAAAGAACCCAGCCCCAGCCCCACCCTCGGACCCAGCCCAGCCCCAGCCCCAGCCCAGCCCCAGCCACAGCCCAGCCCCTGTCCTGGACCCAGCCCCAGTCGCAGACCCGGCCCTAGCCCAGACCCTAGCCCAGACTCAGCCTCGGCTCCAGTCCCCGCCCCAGCCCAGCCCTGCTCCCAGCCCCTGCTCCAGCACCAGCCCCAGCCCCAGCCCCACCCTCCGCCCCAGCCCAGCCCCAGCCCCAGCCCAGCTCCAGCCACAGCCCTGCCCCAGCCCCAGCCCTAGCCCAGCCCTGCCCTCAGCCCAGCCCCAGCCCAGCCCTGCCCTCAGCCCAGGCCCAGCCCTAGCCCAGCCCTGCCCTCAGCCCCAGCCCCAGCCCCAGCCCTGCCCCAGTCCCTGCCCCAGCCCAGTCCTGGTCCCAGCCCAGCCTCTGCCCTAACCCAGCCCCAGCCCCAGCCCTGCCCTTGACTTGGTTCCAGTCCCGACCCCAGCCCTGCCCCCAGCCGAGCCCCGGTCCCAGCGCTCAGGCCTGCCCCCAGCCCTGCCCCAGCCCAAGGCCCAGCCTCCAGCCTAGTTCTGCCCCATCCCCGTCCCCAGCCCAGCCCCAGCCCCAGCCCTGGACCCAGCCTCAGCCCTGCCCCAGCCCTGGACTAAGACCCACCCACAGACCCAGCCCCAGCCCAGCCCTAGCCCAGCCCTGCCCCAGCCCCAGCCACAGCCCCAGCCCAGCCCTGCCCTCCGCCCAGGCCCAGCCCAGACCCCAGCCCAGCCCCACCCACGGCCCCAGCCCTACCCCAGCCCAGCCCCAGCCCAAGGCCCAGCCTCCAGCCTAGTCCTGCTTCAGCGCCGGCCCCAACCCAGCCCCAGCCCCGGCCCCAACCTCAGTCCCAGCCCTGCCCCAGCTTCGGGCCCAGCCCTGTCCCAGGCCCAGATCAGAACCCAGACCAGCCTCAGCTTCGGCCCCAGCCCTGCCCCCGCTCAAGACCAAGACCAGCCCTGCCCTCAACCCAGCCCCAGCCCCAGCCCAGACCTGCCCTCAGCCACAGCCCAGCCCAGCCCCGCCCCGGCCCAGCCCAGCCCCAGCCCAGCCCCTTCCCTGGACCCAGCCCCAGCCCCAGCCCAGACGAAGACCCAGCCCTGCCCCAGCCCTGTCCCCGGCCCCAGCCCAGCCCCAGCCCAGCCCTGTTCCAGCCCCCGCCCTGCCCCAGCCCCAGCCCTGCACCGAACCCACCCCCAGCCCTACTCCAGCCC
This sequence comes from Melanerpes formicivorus, assembly GCF_026170545.1. NCBI lineage: Eukaryota > Metazoa > Chordata > Aves > Piciformes > Picidae > Melanerpes > Melanerpes formicivorus. The sequence goes on from NW_027143989.1 coordinate 25,137, forward strand.
TGCCCAAGCCTCGGGCCAGCCCTTCCCCAGGCCCAGCCGAGACCCCAGCCCAGCCCCACCCTCGGCCCCAGCCCAGCCCCAGCCCCAGCCCTGCCCCAGCCCAGCCCTAGCACCAGCCCCAGCCCAGCCCCTGCCCTGGACCCAGCCCCAGCCCCAGCCCAGCCCCAGCCCCACCCTGGACCCAGCACCAGCCCCAGCCCAGCCCCTGCCCTGGACCCAGCCCCAGCCCCAGCCCAGACGAAGACCCAGCCCTGCCCCAGTCCAGCCCCACCCACCGCCCAACCCCAGCCCTGCCCCCAGCCCAAACCCATCCCCACCCTGGACCCAGCCCCAGCCCCAGCCCTAGCCCAGCCCTGCCCTCAGCCCAGGCCCAGCCCAGCCCCCAGCCCAGCCCCACCCACGGCCCCAGCCCCAGCCCCAGCCCAGCCCTAGCCCAGCCCCAGCCCAGCCCCTGCCCTGGACCCAGCCCCAGCCCAGCCCCAGCCCCACCCCTGCCCCAGCCCAGCCCCGGCCCCTGCCCAGCCCCTCTCCCATCCCTGCGCCCACCCCTGCCCCAGCCCCAGCCCCAGCCCTGTCCCAGCCCCAACCCGAGCCACGGCCCCAGCCCTGCCCCAGCCCCAGACCTAGCCCAGCCCTGCTCTCAGCCCAGGCCCAGCCCAGCCCCCAGCCCAGCCCCACCCACGGCCCCAGCCCCGACCCAGCCCAGCCACAGCCCAGCCCCGGCCCCAGCCCCGGCTCCAGCCCTACCCCAGCCCTGCCCCAGCCCAGCCCCAGCCACAGCCCAGCCCCAGCCCTGGACCCAGCCCCAGTTGCAGACCCGGACCCAGCCCAGACCCTAGCCCAGCCTCAGCCTTGGCTCCAGTCCCCCGCCCCAGCCCAGCCCTGCTCCCAGCCCCGGCCCCAGCCCCGGCTCCAGCCCTACCCCAGCCCTGCCCCAGCCCAAGGCCCAGCCTCCAGCCTAGTCCTGCTTCAGCGCCGGCCCCAACCCAGCCCCAGCCCCGGCCCCAACCTCAGTCCCAGCCCTACCCCAGCCCTGCCCCAGCCCAAGGCCCAGCCTCCAGCCTAGTTCTGCCCCATCCCCGTCCCCAGAACAGCCCCAGCCCCAGCCCTGGACCCAGCCTCAGCCCTGCCCCAGCCCTGGACTAAGACCCACCCACAGACCCAGCCCCAGCCCAGCCCTAGCCCAGCCCTGCCCCAGCCCCAGCCACAGCCCAGCCCCAGCCCCAGCCCCACCCCCGGCCCCAGCCCAGCCCCTGCCCAGCCCCACTCCCATCCCTACCCCCAGCCCTGCCCCAGCCCCAGCCCCAGCCCCAGCCCCATCCCTGCCCCCAGCCCAGCCCCAGCCCAAGGCCCAGCCTCCACCCTAGTCCTGCTTCAGCGCCGGCCCCAACCCAGCCCCAGCCCCGGCCCCAACCTCAGTCCCAGCCCTGCTCACAGCCCCGGCCCCAGCTCCAGCTCCAGCCCTACCCCATCCCAGCCTCAGCCCCGGCCCCAGCCCAGCCCCTGCCCTGGACCCAGTCCCAGCCCCAGCCCCAGCCCAGCCCCTACCCTGGACCCAGCCCCAGCCCAGCCCCAGCCCCAGCCCAGCCTCAGGCCCGGCTCCAGTCCCCGCCCCAGCCCAGCCCAGAACGCAGCCCAGCACCAGCCCTGGCCCCAGCCCAGGCCCCAGCCCAAGGCCCAGCCTCCAGCCTAGTCCTGCCCCATCCCCGTCCCCAGCCCAGCCCCAGCCCCAGCCCCAGCCCAGCCCCAGCCCCAGCCCTGGACCCAGCCTCAGCCCTGCCCCAGCCCTGGACTAAGCCCCACCCGCAGCCCCAGCCACAGCCCAGCCCCAGACCAGCCTCAGCCCCGGCTCCAGTCCCCGCCCCAGCCCAGCCCAGAACCCAGCCCAGCACCAGCCCTGGCCCCAGCCCTGGCCCCAGCCCCAGCCCCAGTCCCAGCCCCAGCCCCAGCCCCAGCCCCAGCCCCAGCCCCAGCCCCAGCCCAGCCCCAGCCCAGCACCTGCCCCAGCCCTACCGCAGCCCAGCCCCGGCCCCAGCCCAGAACCCAGCCCAGCACCAGCCCAGTCCCAGCCCTGCCCCAGCCCTGTCCCCGGCCCCAGCCCAGCCCTAGCCCAGCCCTGTTCCAGCCCCCGCCCTGCCCCAGCCCCAGCCCTGCACCGAACCCAGCCCCAGCCCTACTCCAGCCCTGCCCAAGCCTCGGGCCCAGCCCTTCCCCAGGCCCAGCCGAGACCCCAGCCCAGCCCCACCCTCGGCCCCAGCCCAGCCCCAGCCCCAGCCCTGCACCAGCCCAACCCTAGCACCAGCCCCAGCCCAGCCCCTGCCCTGGACCCAACCCCAGTCGCAGCCCCGGCCCCAGCCCAGACCCTAGCCCAGCCTCAGCCTTGGCTCCAGTCCCCGCACCAGCCCAGCCCTGCTCCCAGCCCCGGCCCCAGCCCCGGCTCCAGTCCCCGCCCCAGCCCAGCCCAGAACCCAGCCCAGCACCAGCCCTACCCCAGCCCTGCCCCAGCCTCGGGCCCAACACTGCCCCAGCCCCAGACCTAGCCCAGCCCTGCTCTCAGCCCAGGCCCAGACCAGCCCCCAGCCCAGCCCCACCCACGGCCCCAGCCCCAGCCCCAGCCCAGCCCTAGCCCAGCCCTGCCCCAGCCCAGCCCCAGCCACAGCCCAGCCTCAGCCCTGGCTCCAGCCCTACCCCAGCCCTGCCCCCGCCCAAGACCTAGACCAGCCCTGCCCTCAACCCAGCCCCAGCCCCAGCCCAGCCCTGCCCTCAGCCCCGGCCCCAGCCCCGGCTCCAGCCCTACCCCAGCCCTGCCCCAGCCCAAGGCCCAGCCTCCAGCCTAGTCCTGCTTCAGCGCTGGCCCCAACCCAGCCCCAGCCCCGGCCCCAACCTCAGTCCCAGCCCTACCCCAGCCCTGCCCCAGCCCAAGGCCCAGCCTCCAGCCTAGTCCTCCTTCAGCGCCGGCCCCAGCCCAGCCCCAGACCCAACCCAGCGCCAGCCACAGCCCTGCCCCAGCCCCAGCCCTAGCCCAGCTCTGCCCTCAGCCCAGACCCAGACCCAGCCCCAGCCCTGCCCCAGTCCCTGCCCCAGCCCAGTCCTGGTCCCAGCCCAGCCTCTGCCCTAACCCAGTCCCAGCCCCAGCCCTGCCCTTGACTTGGTTCCAGCCCCGACCCCAGCCCTGCCCCAGCCTCGGGCCCAGCCCTGTCCCAGGCCAAGCCCAGCCCCAGCCCAGCCCCTGCCCTGGACCCAGCCCCAGCCCAGCCCCAGCCCCAGCCCAGCCTCAGCCCCGGCTCCAGTCCCCGCCCCAGCCCAGCCCAGAACGCAGCCCAGCACCAGCCCTGGCCCCAGCCCTGGCCCCAGCCCAAGGCCCAGCCTCCAGCCTAGTCCTGCCCCATCCCCTTCCCTGCCCCAGCCCTACCCAAGCCCTGTCCCGGTCCCAGCCCAGGCCGAGCCCGGCCCCAGCCCCAGCCCCACCCTTGGCCCCAGCCCAGCCCGAGCTCCAGCCCAGCTCCAGCCCAGCCCTGCTCCCAGCCCCAGCCCCAGCACCAGCCCCAGCCGCAGCCCCACCCTCGGCCCCAGCCCAGCCCCAGCCCCAGCCCAGCCTCAGCCACAGCCCTGCCCCAGCCCCAGCCCTAGCCCAGTCCTGCCCTCAGCCCAGCCCCAGCCCCAGCCCAGCCCTGCCCTCAGCCCAGGCCCAGCCCTAGCCCAGCCCTGCACTCAGCCACAGCCCCAGCCCCAGCCCTGCCCCAGCCCCAGGCCTGGCCCCAGCCCTGCCCCAGACCTGTCCAAGACTTGGTTCCAGCCCCAGCCCCAGCCCTTGCCCCAGCCCAGCCCCAGCCCAAGGCCCAGCCTCCAGCCTAGTCCTGCCCCAGCCCCAGCACCAGCCCAGCCCCAGCCCTGGACCCAGGCCCAGCCCAGCCCCAGCCCTAGTCCCAGCCCTGCCCTCAGCCACAGCCCATCCCCAGCCCCACCCCGGCCCAGCCCAGCCACAGCCCAGCCCCAGCCCTGGACCCAGCCCCAGTCGCAGCCCCGGCCCCAGCCCAGACCCTAGCCCAACCTCAGCCCTGGCTCCAATCCCCGCCCCAGCCCAGCCCTGCTCCCAGCCCCCGGCCCCAGCACCAGCCCCAGCCCCAGCCCCACCCACGGCCCCAGCCCCGGCCCCAGCCCAGCCCTGCTCCCAGCCCCGGCCCCAGCCCCTGCCCCAGTCCCCGCCCCAGCCCAGCCCTGCTCCCAGCCCCGGCCCCAGACCCGGCTCCAGCCCTACCCCAGCCCAGCCTCAGCCCAAGGCCCAGCCTCCAGCCTAGTCCTGCTTCAGCGCCGGCCCCCAACCCAGCCCCAGCCCCGGCCCCAACCTCAGTCCCAGCCCTGCCCCAGCCTCGGGCCCAGCCCTGTCCCAGGCCCAGCCCAGAACCCAGCCCAGCCTCAGCCTCAGCCCCAGCCCTGCCTCCGCCCAAGACCTAGACCAGCCCTGCCCTCAACCCAGCCCCAGCCCCAGCCCAGCCCTGCCCTCAGCCACAGCCCAGTCCCAGCCCACCCCGGCCCAGCCCAGCCACAGCCCAGCCCCTGTCCTGGACCCAGCCCCAGTCGCAGCCCCGGCCCCAGTACAGACCATAGCCCAGCCTCAGGCTTGGCTCCAGTCCCCGCCCCAGCCCAGCCCTGCTCCCAGCCCCGGCCCCAGCACCAGCCCCAGCCCCAGCCCCATCCCCATCCCCAGCCCAGCCCCAGACCCAGCCCCAGACCCAGCCCTGTCCCCAGCCCCTTCCCTGCCCCAGCCCTACCCAAGCCCTGTCCCGGTCCCAGCCCAGGCCGAGCCCGGCCCCAGCCCCAGCCCCACCCTTGGCCCCAGCCCAGCCCGAGCTCCAGCCCAGCTCCAGCCCAGGCCCTGCTCCCAGCCCCAGCCCCAGCACCAGCCCCAGCCGCAGCCCCACCCTCGGCCCCAGCCCAGCCCCATCCCCAGCCCAGCCTCAGCCACAGCCCTGCCCCAGCCCCAGCCCTAGCCCAGTCCTGCCCTCAGCCCAGCCCCAGCCCCAGCCCAGCCCTGCCCTCAGCCCAGGCCCAGCCCTAGCCCAGCCCTGCACTCAGCCACAGCCCCAGCCCCAGCCCTGCCCCAGCCCCAGGCCTGGCCCCCAGCCCTGCCCCAGACCTGTCCAAGACTTGGTTCCAGCCCCAGCCCCAGCCCTTGCCCCAGCCCAGCCCCAGCCCAAGGCCCAGCCTCCAGCCTAGTCCTGCCCCAGCCCCAGCACCAGCCCAGCCCCAGCCCTGGACCCAGGCCCAGCCCAGCCCCAGCCCTAGTCCCAGCCCTGCCCTCAGCCACAGCCCATCCCCAGCCCCACCCCGGCCCAGCCCAGCCACAGCCCAGCCCCAGCCCTGGACCCAGCCCCAGTCGCAGCCCCGGCCCCAGCCCAGACCCTAGCCCAACCTCAGCCCTGGCTCCAATCCCCCGCCCCAGCCCAGCCCTGCTCCCAGCCCCGGCCCCAGCACCAGCCCCAGCCCCAGCCCCACCCCACGGGCCCCAGCCCCGGCCCCAGCCCAGCCCTGCTCCCAGCCCCGGCCCCAGCCCCTGCCCCAGTCCCCGCCCCAGCCCAGCCCTGCTCCCAGCCCCGGCCCCAGACCTGGCTCCAGCCCTACCCCAGCCCAGCCTCAGCCCAAGGCCCAGCCTCCAGCCTAGTCCTGCTTCAGCGCCGGCCCCAACCCAGCCCCAGCCCCGGCCCCAACCTCAGTCCCAGCCCTGCCCCAGCCTCGGGCCCAGCCCTGTCCCAGGCCCAGCCCAGAACCCAGCCCAGCCTCCGCCCCGGCCCCAGCCCTGCCCCCGCCCAAGACCTAGACCAGCCCTGCCCTCAGCCACAGCCCAGCCCCAGCCCCGCCCCGGCCCAGCCCAGCCACAGCCCAGCCCCTGTCCTGGACCCAGCCCCAGCCCCAGCCCCGGCCCCAACCTCAGTCCCAGCCCTGCCCAAGCCTCGGGCCCAGCCCTGTCCCAGGCCCAGCCCAAAACCCAGCCCAGCCTCCGCCCCGGCCCAGCCCAGCCCCAGCCCAGCCCCTGCCCTGGACCCAGCCCCAGTCGCAGCCCCCGGCCCCAGCCCAGACCCTAGCCCAGCCTCAGCCTTGGCTCCTGTCCCCGCCCCAGCCCAGCCCTGCTCCCAGCCCCGGCCCCAGCCCCGGCTCCAGTCCCCGCCCCAGCCCAGCAAAGAACCCAGCCTAGCACCAGCCCCGGCCCCAGCCCAGACCCTAGCCCAGCCTCAGCCCTGGCTCCAGTCCCCGCCCTAGCCCAGCCCTGCTCCCAGCCCCGGCCCCAGCACCAGCCCCGGCTCCAGTCCCCGCCCCAGCCCAGCCCAGAACCCAGCCCAGCCCCACCCGTGGACCCAGCCCCATTTGCAGCCCCAGCCACAGCCCAGACCCTAGCCCAGCCTCAGCCCCGGCCCCAGCCCTGCCCCCCGCCCAAGACCTAGACCAGCCCTGCCCTCAACCCAGCCCCAGCCCCAGCCCAGCCCTGCCCTCAGCCACAGCCCAGCCCCAGCCCCGCCCCGGCCCAGCCCAGCCACAGCCCAGCCCCTGTCCTGGACCCAGCCCCAGTCGCAGACCCGGCCCTAGCCCAGACCCTAGCCCAGACTCAGCCTCGGCTCCAGTCCCCGCCCCAGCCCAGCCCTGCTCCCCAGCCCCGGCCCCAGCCCCAGCCCCAGCCCCAGCCCCACCCTCCGCCCCAGCCCAGCCGCAGCCCCAGCCCAGCTCCAGCCACAGCCCTGCCCCAGCCCCAGCCCTAGCCCAGCCCTGCCCTCAGCCCAGCCCCAGCCCAGCCCTGCCCTCAGCCCAGGCCCAGCCCAAGCCCAGCCCTGACCTCAGCCCCAACCCCAGCCACAGCCCTGCCCCAGTCCCTGCCCCAGCCCAGTCCTGGTCCCAGCCCAGCCTCTGCCCTAACCCAGCCCCAGCCCCAGCCCTGCCCTTGACTTGGTTCCAGTCCCGACCCCAGCCCTGCCCCCAGCCGAGCCCCGGTCCCAGCGCTCAGGCCTGCCCCCAGCCCTGCCCCAGCCCAAGGCCCAGCCTCCAGCCTAGTTCTGCCCCATCCCCGGCCCCAGCCCAGCCCCCAGCGCCAGCCCTGTCCCCAGCCCCTTCCCTGCCCCAGCCCTACCCCAGCCCTGTCCCGGTCCCAGCCCAGGCCCAGCCCGGCCCCAGCCCCAGCCCCACCCTCGGCCCCAGCCCAGCCCCAGCCCCAGCCAAGCTCCAGCCACAGCCCTGCCCCAGCCCCAGCCCCAGCTCCACCCTCAGCCCCAGCCCAGCCCCAGCCCCAGCCCTGGACCCAGCCTCAGCCCTGCCCCAGCCCTGGACTAAGCCCCACCCGCAGCCCCAGCCCCAGCCCATCCCTACCCCCAGCCCTGCCCCAGCCAAAGGCCCACCCTCCAGCCTAGTCCTGCTTCAGCGCTGGCCGCAACCCAGCCCCAGCCCCGGCCCCAACCTCAGTCCCAGCCCTGATCACAGCCCCGGCCCCAGCTCCAGCTCCAGCCCTACCCCAGCCCTGCCCCAGCCTCAGGCCCAGCCCTGTCCCAGGCCCAGCCCAGAACCCAGCCCAGCCTCAGCCCCGGCCCCAGCCCAGCCCCTGCCCTGGACCCAGCACCACCCCCAGCCCCAGCCCAGCCCCTGCCCTGGACCCAGCCCCAGCACAGCCCCTGCCCTGGACCCAGCCCTGCCCCAGCCCAGCCCCATCCCCACCCTGGACCCAGCCCCAGCCCCAGCCCCAGCCCAGCCCTGCCCTCCGCCCAGGCCCAGCCCAGACCCCAGCCAGGCCCCCACCCACGGCCCCAGCCCCAGCCCCAGCCCAGCCCTACCCCAGCCCTGCCCCAGCCCAAGGCCCAGCCTCCAGCCTAGTCCTGCTTCAGCGCCGGCCCCAACCCAGCCCCAGCCCCGGCCCCAACCTCAGTCCCAGCCCTGCCCCAGCTTCGGGCCCAGCCCTGTCCCAGGCCCAGCCCAGAACCCAGCCCAGCCTCAGCCTCGGCCCCAGCCCTGCCCCCGCCCAAGACCTAGACCAGCCCTGCCCTCAACCCAGCCCCAGCCCCAGCCCAGCCCTGCCCTCAGCCACAGCCCAGCCCCAGCCCCGCCCCGGCCCAGCCCAGCACCAGCCCAGCCCCTTCCCTGGACCCAGCCCCAGCCCCAGTCCAGACGAAGACCCAGCCCTGCCCCAGCCCTGTCCTGGCCCCAGCCCTGCCCCAGCCCAGCCCTGCTCCAGCCCCCGCCCTGCCCCAGCCCCAGCCCTGCACCGAACCCAGCACCAGCCCTACTCCAGCCCTGCCCAAGCCTCGGGCCCAGCCCTTCCCCAGGCCCAGCCGAGACCCCAGCCCAGCCCCACCCTCGGCCCCAGCCCAGCCCCAGCCCCAGCCCTGCCCCAGCCCAGCCCTAGCACCAGCCCCAGCCCAGCCCCTGCCCTGGACCCAGCCCCAGCCCCAGCCCAGCCCCAGCCCCACCCTGGACCCAGCACCAGACCCAGCCCAGCCCCGCCCCTGGACCCAGCCCCAGCCCCAGCCCAGACCCAGACCCAGGCCTGCCCCAGCCCAGCCCCACCCCACCGCCCAACCCCAGCCCCTGCCCCCAGCCCAGCCCCATCCCCCACCCTGGACCCAGCCCCAGCCCCCAGCCCTAGCCCAGCCCTGCCCTCAGCCCAGGCCCAGCCCAGCCCCCAGCCCAGCCCCACCCACGGCCCCAGCCCCAGCCCCAGCCCAGCCCTAGCCCAGCCCCAGCCCAGCCCCTGCCCTGGACCCAGCCCCAGCCCCAGCCCCAGCCCCACCCCCTGCCCCAGCCCAGCCCCGGCCCCTGCCCAGCCCCTCTCCCATCCCCTGCCCCCAGCCCAGCCCCAGCCGCAGCCCCAGCCCCAGCCCTGTCCCAGCCCCAGCCCCAGCCACGGCCCCAGCCCTGCCCCCAGCCCCAGACCTAGCCCAGCCCTGCTCTCAGCCCAGGCCCAGCCCAGCCCCCAGCCCAGCCCCACCCACGGCCCCCAGCGCCGACCCAGCCCAGCAACAGCCCAGCCCCGGCCCCAGCCCCGGCTCCAGCCCTACCCCCGGCTCCAGCCCTACCCCAGCCCTGCCCCAGCCCAGCCCCAGCCACAGCCCAGACCCAGCCCTGGGACCCAGCCCCAGTTGCAGCCCCCGGACCCAGCCCAGACCCTGGCCCAGCCTCAGACCCGGCTCCAGTCCCCGCCCCAGCCCAGCCCGGCTCCCAGCCCCGGCCCCAGCCCCGGCTCCAAGCCCTACCCCAGCCCTGCCCCAGCCCAAGGCCCAGCCTCCAGCCTAGTCCTGCTTCAGCACCGGCCCCAGCCCAGCCCCAGACCCAACCCAGCTCCAGCCACAGCCCTGCCCTAGCACCAGCCCTAGCCCAGCTCTGCCCTCAGCCCAGACGCAGACCCAGCCCCAGCCCTGCCCCAGTCCCTGCCCCAGCCCAGTCCTGGTCCCAGCCCAGCCCTCTGCCCTAACCCAGTCCCAGCCCTAGCCCTGCCCTTGACTTGGTTCCAGCCCCGACCCCAGCCCTGCCCCCAGCCGAGCCCCGGCCCCAGCGCTCAGGCCTGCCCCCAACACGGCCCCAGCCCAAGGCCCAGCCTCCAGCCTAGTTCTGCCCCATCCCCGTCCCCAGCCCAGCCCCAGCCCCAGCCCTGGACTAAGCCCCCACCCGCAGCCCCCAGCCCCCAGCCCAGCCTTAGCCCAGCCCTGCCCCAGCCCCAACCACAGCCCAGCCCCCAGCACCAGCCCCACCCCCGGCCCCAGCCCAGCCCCCTGCCCAGGCCCACTCCCATCCCTACCCCCAGCCCTGCCCCAGCCCCGGCCCCAGCCCCAGCCCTGCCCCCAGCCCAGCCCCAGCCCAAGGCCCAGCCTCCAGCCTAGTCCTGCTTCAGCGCCGGCCCCAACCCAGCCCCAGCCCCAGCCCCAACCTCAGTCCCAGCCCTGCTCACAGCCCCGGCCCCAGCTCCAGCTCCAGCCCTACCCCATCCCAGCCTCAGCCCCGGCCCCAGCCCAGCCCCTGCCCTGGACCCAGCCCCAGCCCCAGCCCAGCCCCTACCCTGGACCCAGCCCCAGCCCAGCCCCAGCCCCAGCCCAGCCTCAGCCCCGGCTCCAGTCCCCGCCCCAGCCCAGCCCAGAACGCAGCCCAGCACCAGCCCTGGCCCCCAGCCCTGGCCCCAGCCCAAGGCCCTCTCCAGCCTAGTCCTGCCCCATCCCCGTCCCCAGCCCAGCCCCAGACCCAGCCCCAGCCCAGCCCCAGCCCCAGCCCTGGACCCAGCCTCAGCCCTGCCCCAGCCCTGGACTAAGCCCCACCCGCAGCCCCAGCCACAGCCCAGCCCCAGCCCAGACTCAGCCCCAGCCCAGCCTCAGCCCCGGCTCCAGTCCCCGCCCCAGCCCAGCCCAGAACCCAGCCCAGCACCAGCCCTGGCCCCAGCCCTGGCCCCAGCCCCAGTCCCCAGCCCCAGCCCCAGCCCCAGCCCCAGCCCCAGACCAGCCCCAGCCCAGCACCTGCCCCAGCCCGACCGGCAGCCCAGCCCCGGCCCCAGCCCTGCCCCCAGCCCTGCCCCAGGCCCAGCCCAGCCCCCAGCCCAGCCCCTCCCACGGCCCCCAGCCCCGGCCCCAGCCCAGCCATAACCCAGCCCCTGCCCCAGCCCCAGCCCTGCACCGAACCCAGCCGCAGCCCCGGCCCCGGACCCAGTCCCCGCCCCAGCCCAGCCCTGCTCCCAGCCCCAGCCCCAGCCCCGGCCCCAGCCCTACCCCAGCCCAGCCCCAGGCAAAGGCCCAGCCTCCAGCCTAGTCCTGCTTCAGCGCCGGCCCCAACCCAGCCCCCAGCCCCGGCCCCAACCTCAGTCCCAGCCCTGCCCCAGCCTCGGGCCCAGCCCTGTCCGAGGCCCAGCCCAGAACCCAGCCCAGCCTCAGCGTCGGCCCCAGCCCCTGCCCCTGCCCGAGACCTAGACCAGCCCTGCCCTCAACCCAGCCCCAGCCCCAGCCCAGCCCTGCCCTCAGCCACAGCCCAGCCCCAGCCCCGCCCCGGCCCAGCCCAGCCGCAGCTCAGCCCCTTCCCTGGACCCAGCCCCAGCCCCAGCCAGACGAAGACCCAGCCCTGCCCCAGCCCTGTCCTGGCCCCAGCCCAGCCCTAGCCCAGCCCTGTTCCACTCCCCGCCCTGCCCCAGCCCCAGCCCTGCACCGAACCCAGCCCCAGCCCTACTCCAGCCCTGCCCCAAGCCCCGGGCCCAGCCCTTCCCCAGGCCCAGCCGAGACCCCAGCCCAGCCCCACCCTCGGCCTCAGCCCAGCCCCAGCCCAGCCCCTGCCCTGGACCCAGCCCCAGCCCCAGCCCAGACGAAGACCCAGCCCTGCCCCAGTCCAGCCCCACCCACCGCCCAACCCCCAGCCCTGCACCCAGCCCAGCCCCATCCCCACCCTGGACCCAGCCCCAGCCCCAGCCCTAGCCCAGCACTGCCCTCAGCCCAGGCCCAGCCCAGCCCCCAGCCCAGCCCCACCCACGGCCCCAGCCCCAGCCCCAGCCCAGCCCTAGCCCAGCCCCAGCCCAGCCTCTGCCCTGGACCCAGCCCCAGCCCAGCCCCAGCCCCACCCCTGCCCCAGCCCCAGCCCCGGCCCCTGCCCAGCCCCTCTCCCATCCCTGCCCCTAGCCCTGCCCCAGCCGCAGCCCCAGCCCCAGCCCTGTCCCAGCCCCAGCCCCAGACCTGGACCCAGCCTCAGCCCTGCCCCAGCCCTGGACTAAGCCCCGCCCACAGCCCCCGCCCCAGCCCAGCCCTAGCCCAGCCCTGCCCCAGCCCCAGCCACAGCCCAGCCCCAGCCCCAGCCCCACTCCCGGCCCCAGCCCAGCCCCAGCCCAGCCCCACTCCCATCCCTACCCCCAGCCCTGCCCCAGCCCCAGCCCCAGCCCCAACCCAGCCCCAGGTTGTCCCACCCCCCCGTCCTACCCCTGCCCCGGCCCCAGCCCCAGCCCTACCCCCAGCCCAGCCCCAGCCCAAGGCCCAGCCTCCAGCCTAGTCCTGCTTCAGCGCCGGCCCCAATCCAGCCCCAGCCCCGGCCCCAACCTCAGTCCCAGCCCTGCTCACCAGCCCCGGCCCCAGCTCCAGCTCCAGCCGTACCGCAGCCCAGCCCCGGCCCCAGCCCAGAACCCAGCCCAGCACCAGCCCAGTCCCAGCCCTGCCCCAGCCCTGTCCCTGGCCCCAGCCCAGCCCTAGCCAGCCCTGTTCCAGCCCCCGCCCTTCCCCAGCCCCAGCCCTACTCCAGCCCTACCCAAGCCTCAGGCCCAGCCCTTCCCCAGGCCCAGCCGAGACCCCAGCGCAGCCCCCACCCTCGGCCCCAGCCCAGCCTCAGCCCCAGCCCTGCACCAGCCCAACCCTAGCACGAGCCCCAGCCCAGCCCCTGCCCTGGACCCAGCCCCAGCCCCAGCCCAGCCCCAGCCCCACCCTGGACCCAGCACCAGCCCCAGCCCAGCCCCTGCCCTGGACCCAGCCCCAGCCCCAGCCCAGACCCAGACCCAGCCCAGCCCCCACCCACCCGCCCAACCCCAGCCCTGCCCCCAGCCCAGCCCCATCCCCACCCTGGACCCAGCCCCAGCCCCAGCCCCAGCCCAGCCCCCTGCCCTGGACCCAGCCCCAGCCCAGCCCCAGCCCCACCCCTGCCCCAAGCCCAGCCCCGGCCCCTGCCCAGCCCCTCTCCCATCCCTGCCCCCAGCCCTGCCCCAGCCCCAGCCCCAGCCCTGTCCCAGCCCAGCCCCAGCCCCAGCCCCAGCCCTGCCCCAGCCCCAGACCTAGCCCAGCCCTGCTCTCAGCCCAGGCCCAGCCCAGCCCCCAGCCCAGCCCCACCCACGGCCCCAGCCCCGGCCCCAGCCCAGCCATAGCCCAGCCCTGCCCCAGCCCCCGCCCTGTCCCATCCCCAGCCCTGCACCGAACCCAGCCCCAGCCCCGGCCCCTGCCCCAGTCCCCGCCCCCAGCCCAGCCCTGCTCCCAGCCCCAGCCCCAGCCCCGGCTCCAGCCCTACCCCAGCCCTGCCCCAGCCCCAGCCCCAGCCCAGACCCAGACCCAGCCCAGCCCCACCCACCGCCCAACCCCAGCCCTGCCCCCAGCCCAGCCCCATCCCCACCCTGGACCCAGCCCCAGCCCCAGCCCCAGCCCAGCCCCTGCCCTGGACCCAGCCCCAGCCCAGCCCCAGCCCCACCCCTGCCCCAGCCCAGCCCCGGCCCCTGCCCAGCCCCTCTCCCATCCCTGCCCCCCAGCCCTGCCCCAGCCCCAGCCCCAGCCCTGTCCCCAGCCCAGCCCCAGCCCCAGCCCCAGCCCTGCCCCAGCCCCAGACCTAGCCCAGCCCTGCTCTCAGCCCAGGCCCAGCCCAGCCCCCAGCCCAGCCCCCACCCACGGCCCCAGCCCCGGCCCCAGCCCAGCCATAGCCCAGCCCTGCCCCAGCCCCCGCCCTGTCCCATCCCCCAGCCCTGCACCGAACCCAGCCCCAGCCCCGGCCCCTGCCCCAGTCCCCGCCCCAGCCCAGCCCTGCTCCCAGCCCCAGCCCCAGCCCCCGGCTCCAGCCCTACCCCAGCCCTGCCCCAGCCCAGCCCCAGCCACAGCCCAGCCCCAGCCCCGGACCCAGCCCCAGTTGCAGCACCGGCCCCGGCCCAGACCCTAGCCCAGCCTCAGCCCCGGCTCCAGTCCCCGCCCCAGCCCAGCCCTGTTCCCAGCCCTGGCCCAGCCCCGGCTCCAGCCCTACTACAGCCCAGCCCCAGCCCAAGTCCCAGGCTCCAGCCTAGTCCTGCTTCAGCGCCGGCCCCAACCCAGCCCCAGCCCCGGCCCCCAACCTCAGTCCCAGCCCAGAACCCAGCCCAGCCCTGCCCCCGCCCAAGACCTAGACCAGCCCTGCCCTCAGCCACAGCCCAGCCCCAGCCCCCGCCCCGGCCCAGCCCAGCCCCAGCCCAGCCCCTTTCCTGGACCCAGCCCCAGTCACAGCCCCGGCCCTAGCCCAGACCCTAGCCCAGCCTCAGACTTGGCTCCAGTCCCCGCCCCAGCCCAGCAAAGAACCCAGCCCCAGCCCCACCCTCGGACCCAGCCCAGCCCCAGCCCCAGCCCAGCCCCAGCCACAGCCCAGCCCCTGTCCTGGACCCAGCCCCAGTCGCAGACCCGGCCCTAGCCCAGACCCTAGCCCAGACTCAGCCTCGGCTCCAGTCCCCGCCCCAGCCCAGCCCTGCTCCCAGCCCCTGCTCCAGCACCAGCCCCAGCCCCAGCCCCACCCTCCGCCCCAGCCCAGCCCCAGCCCCAGCCCAGCCTCCAGCCACAGCCCTGCCCCCAGCCCCCAGCCCTAGCCCAGCCCTGCCCTCAGCCCAGCCCCAGCCCAGCCCTGCCCTCAGCCCAGGCCCAGCCCTAGCCCAGCCCTGCCCTCAGCCCCAGCCCCAGCCCCAGCCCTGCCCCAGTCCCTGCCCCAGCCCAGTCCTGGTCCCAGCCCAGCCTCTGCCCTAACCCCAGCCCCAGCCCCAGCCCTGCCCTTGACTTGGTTCCAGTCCCGACCCCAGCCCTGCCCCCAGCCGAGCCCCGGTCCCCAGCGCTCAGGCCTGCCCCCAGCCCTGCCCCAGCCCAAGGCCCAGCCTCCAGCCTAGTTCTGCCCCATCCCCGTCCCCAGCCCAGCCCCAGCCCCAGCCCTGGACCCAGCCTCAGCCCTGCCCCAGCCCCTGGACTAAGACCCACCCACAGACCCAGCCCCAGCCCAGCCCTAGCCCAGCCCTGCCCCAGCCCCAGCCACAGCCCCAGCCCAGCCCTGCCCTCCGCCCAGGCCCAGCCCAGACCCCAGCCCAGCCCCCACCCACGGCCCCAGCCCTACCCCAGCCCAGCCCCAGCCCAAGGCCCAGCCTCCAGCCTAGTCCTGCTTCAGCGCCGGCCCCAACCCAGCCCCAGCCCCGGCCCCAACCTCAGTCCCAGCCCTGCCCCAGCTTCGGGCCCAGCCCTGTCCCAGGCCCAGATCAGAACCCAGACCAGCCTCAGCTTCGGCCCCAGCCCTGCCCCCGCTCAAGACCAAGACCAGCCCTGCCCTCAACCCCAGCCCCAGCCCCAGCCCAGCCCTGCCCTCAGCCACAGCCCAGCCCCAGCCCCCGCCCCCGGCCCAGCCCAGCCCCAGCCCAGCCCCTTCCCTGGACCCAGCCCCAGCCCCAGCCCAGACGAAGACCCAGCCCTGCCCCAGCCCTGTCCCCGGCCCCAGCCCAGCCCCAGCCCAGCCCTGTTCCAGCCCCCGCCCTGCCCCAGCCCCAGCCCTGCACCGAACCCACCCCCAGCCCTACTCCAGCCCCTGCCCAAGCCTCGGGCCCAGCCCTTCCCCAGGCCCAGCCGAGACCCCAGCCCAGCCCCACCCTCGGCCCCAGCCCAGCCCCAGCCCCAGCCCTGCCCCAGCCCAGCCCTAGCACCAGCCCCCAGCCCAGCCCCTGCCCTGGACCCAGCCCCAGCCCCAGCCCAGCCCCAGCCCCCACCCTGGACCCAGCACCAGCCCCAGCCCAGCCCCTGCCCTGGACCCAGCCCCAGCCCCAGCCCAGACCCAGACCCAGCCCTGCCCCAGCCCAGCCCCACCCACCGCCCAACCCCAGCCCTGCCCCCAGCCCAAACCCATCCCCACCCTGGACCCAGCCCCAGCCCCAGCCCTAGCCCAGCCCTGCCCTCAGCCCAGGCCCAGCCCAGCCCCCAGCCCAGCCCCACCCACGGCCCCAGCCCCAGCCCCAGCCCAGCCCTAGCCCAGCCCCAGCCCAGCCCCTGCCCTGGACCCAGCCCCAGCCCAGCCCCAGCCCCACCCCTGCCCCAGCCCAGCCCCGGCCCCTGCCCAGCCCCTCTCCCATCCCTGCCCCCCAGCCCTGCCCCAGCCCGCAGCCCCAGCCCCAGCCCTGTCCCAGCCCCAACCCCAGCCACGGCCCCAGCCCTGCCCCAGCCCCAGACCTAGCCCAGCCCTGCTCTCAGCCCAGGCCCAGCCCAGCCCCCAGCCCAGCCCCACCCACGGCCCCAGCCCCGACCCAGCCCAGCCACAGCCCAGCCCCGGCCCCAGCCCCGGCTCCAGCCCTACCCCAGCCCTGCCCCAGCCCAGCCCCAGCCACAGCCCAGCCCCAGCCCTGGACCCCAGCCCCAGTTGCAGACCCGGACCCAGCCCAGACCCTAGCCCAGCCTCAGACCCCGGCTCCAGTCCCCGCCCCAGCGAAGCCCTGCTCCCCAGCCCCGGCCCCCAGCCCCCGGCTCCAGCCCTACCCCCAGCCCTGCCCCAGCCCAAGGCCCAGCCTCCAGCCTAGTCCTGCTTCAGCGCCGGCCCCAACCCAGCCCCCAGCCCCGGCCCCAACCTCAGTCCCAGCCCTACCCCAGCCCTGCCCCAGCCCAAGGCCCAGCCTCCAGCCTAGTCCTGCTTCAGCGCCGGCCCCAGCCCAGCCCCAGACCCAACCCCAGCTCCAGCCACAGCCCTGGCCCCAGCCCCAGCCCTAGCCCAGCTCTGCCCTCAGCCCAGACCCAGACCCAGCCCCAGCCCTGCCCCAGTCCCTGCCCCAGCCCAGTCCTGGTCCCAGCCCAGCCTCTGCCCTAACCCAGTCCCAGCCCCAGCCCTGCCCTTGACTTGGTTCCAGCCCCGACCCCAGCCCTGCCCCCAGCCGAGCCCCGGCCCCAGCGCTCAGGCCTGCCCCCAACCTGGCCCCAGCCCAAGGCCCAGCCTCCAGCCTAGTTCTGCCCCATCCCCGTCCCCAGAACAGCCCCAGCCCCAGCCCTGGGACCCAGCCTCAGCCCTGCCCCAGCCCTGGACTAAGACCTACCCACAGACCCAGCCCCAGCCCAGCCCTAGCCCAGCCCTGCCCCCAGCCCCCAGCCACAGCCCAGCCCCAGCCCCAGCCCCACCCCCGGCCCCAGCCCAGCCCCTGCCCAGCCCCACTCCCATCCCTACCCCCAGCCCTGCCCCAGCCCCAGCCCCAGCCCCAGCCCCATCCCTGCCCCCAGCCCAGCCCCAGCCCAAGGCCCAGCCTCCACCCTAGTCCTGCTTCAGCGCCGGCCCCAACCCAGCCCCAGCCCCGGCCCCAACCTCAGTCCCAGCCCTGCTCACAGCCCGGCCCCAGCTCCAGCTCCAGCCCTACCCCATCCCAGCCTCAGCCCCGGCCCCAGCCCAGCCCCTGCCCTGGACCCAGTCCCAGCCCCCAGCCCCAGCCCAGCCCCTACCCTGGACCCAGCCCCAGCCCAGCCCCAGCCCCAGCCCAGCCTCAGGCCCGGCTCCAGTCCCCCGCCCCAGCCCAGCCCAGAACGCAGCCCAGCACCAGCCCTGGCCCCAGCCCAGGCCCCAGCCCAAGGCCCAGCCTCCAGCCTAGTCCTGCCCCATCCCCGTCCCCAGCCCAGCCCCAGCCCCAGCCCCAGCCCAGCCCCAGCCCCAGCCCTGGACCCAGCCTCAGCCCTGCCCCAGCCCTGGACTAAGCCCCACCCGCAGCCCCAGCCACAGCCCAGCCCCAGACCAGCCTCAGCCCCGGCTCCAGTCCCCGCCCCAGCCCAGCCCAGAACCCAGCCCAGCACCAGCCCTGGCCCCAGCCCTGGCCCCAGCCCCAGCCCCAGTCCCAGCCCCAGCCCCAGCCCCAGCCCCAGCCCAGCCCCAGCCCAGCACCTGCCCCAGCCCTACCGCAGCCCAGTCCCAGTCCCAGCCCAGTCCCCAGCCCTGCCCCAGCCCTGTCCCCGGCCCCAGCCCAGCCCTAGCCCAGCCCTGTTCCAGCCCCCGCCCTGCCCCAGCCCCAGCCCTGCACCGAACCCAGCCCCAGCCCTACTCCAGCCCTGCCCAAGCCTCGGGCCCAGCCCTTCCCCAGGCCCAGCCGAGACCCCAGCCCAGCCCCACCCTCGGCCCCAGCCCAGCCCCAGCCCCAGCCCTGCACCAGCCCAACCCTAGCACCAGCCCCAGCCCAGCCCCTGCCCTGGACCCAACCCCAGTCGCAGCCCCGGCCCAGCCCAGACCCTAGCCCAGCCTCAGCCTTGGCTCCAGTCCCCGCACCAGCCCAGCCCTGCTCCCAGCCCCGGCCCCAGCCCCGGCTCCAGTCCCCGCCCCAGCCCAGCAAAGAACCCAGCCCAGCACCAGCCCCGGGCCCCAGCCCAGAACCTAGCCCAGCCTCAGCCCTGGCTCCAGTCCCCGCCCCAGCCCAGCCCTGCTCCCAGCCCCGCCCCAGCACCAGCCCCGGCTCCAGTCCCCACCCCAGCCCAGCCCAGAACCCAGCCCAGCACCAGCCCTACCCCAGCCCTGCCCCAGCCTCGGGCCCAACACTGCCCCAGCCCCAGACCTAGCCCAGCCCTGCTCTCAGCCCAGGCCCAGACCAGCCCCCAGCCCAGCCCCCACCCACGGCCCCAGCCCCAGCCCCAGCCCAGCCCTAGCCCAGCCCTGCCCCAGCCCAGCCCCAGCCACAGCCCAGCCTCAGCCCCCGGCTCCAGCCCTACCCCAGCCCTGCCCCCGCCCAAGACCTAGACCAGCCCTGCCCTCAACCCAGCCCCAGCCCCAGCCCAGCCCTGCCCTCAGCCCCGGCCCCAGCCCCGGCTCCAGCCCTACCCCAGCCCTGCCCCAGCCCAAGGCCCAGCCTCCAGCCTAGTCCTGCTTCAGCGCTGGCCCCAACCCAGCCCCAGCCCCCGGCCCCAACCTCAGTCCCAGCCCTACCCCAGCCCTGCCCCAGCCCAAGGCCCAGCCTCCAG